>NC_044554.1:95820060-96122978 GCF_007565055.1 Rhinopithecus roxellana
CAAAATGTAAAACTATAGAGATAGAACGTAAATCAGTGATTGCCAGGGACTAGGAGTGGAGAGAAGGGAATGCTACAAAGGGTCATGACTCAAGAGGGACCTTTTTGTAGTGGTGGAAATGTTCTCTATCTTGATTTTGGTGGTAGTAAAATGACACTACACATTCATCAAAATTTATCAAACCACGCACTTAAAATGAGTGAATTTTATTGCATATAAATTATACCTCAATGTATTTTAGTTAAAAAAAAAAGCAAGGGAACAAAAAACTCAAAATCCAGGGAAGTTATAAAACATATTCCATACTGTCCAATGTTCTATTCAAGGCTGGCTATTTCTTTTAAAGCTTCAATGATTCCATTTAAATGAATTCTTACCTACACCTTCTCAAAGCCTAAACAAATAAAAACATTAGGTTAGGACTATTGCTAAGGTAAGACTGTGTGGGTCTGAGATTTTGGAGAAAATTCTAATTGAAATAATTTAAACTAATGCTGTTTTAAATACAAATTGCTGAAAAAAACATACAACCCTCTGTTCTAATAAAAGAATGAATAGGAAATAATAAAAAAATTAAAACTGAGAAATATTTACGTAGAAGTCTGGTTATCAGAAATACCCCCACCCCTTAAATGTGTAATTGAGTGTGGAAATGGTGTATAAATGTATAATTGAGTGTGGAAACGGTGTATAAACATACAATTGAATGTGGAAATGGTGTTTTGGAAAGGAAGACTGGTACCTTTCCTGACTTGTGAGCCGCAGGCAAAAGTCATCTCAAGGGAAAATGAGTCAGACATTTATAGGCTTCTTTTTTTTTTTTAATCCTGGATGCACTCAGGACTGTCCCTGCTTTGGGTTGTCATGTCCTTTTAGTCCTCTTTACTCTAGAAGAGTCCTCCTTGTTTTTTTGTTTTTCATAGCATTGACATTTTCGAGGAGTCCAGGTTGTGTCATAATCTGGATTTGACTAATTGTTGTCTCATAACTACATTTAGGTTAAATATTTTTGGAATGAATACTACAATAGGGATATGTATATTTGATTTCTTCATGTCTGTGAGAATCTGATTTCCCAAGAACAAACATCTCAAGAAATTTTATCTTTCACAAATGCAGATGTACATAAAGGACATCTCTTTACTACTAAGAAAGTTTCAATGTTTATAAATATATGCACAATGCTTATACACGAAGTCAGCATAGTGATAACACACTTTCATGTGGTCACATGTGCAAAAAAATGCATAAAACAAATGACAACTCTCTAAAAGTTTTCATCCAATTTATACCTCCAGTATTGAAAATGAGGTGAAGATGAAATACACAGCATAGCACATTGTAAAAAATAATTTTGTCAATTTCAAATAGTGGGGGGAAAGCTGAAAAAAAGAAAAGAAAAATACTAAAAGGAAATTTCTATATATGAAAAAGTGTATTACAGGGATAGATTATGGGTAATTACACAGAGATAGTCCATAAGAGCTGACTGACTTTTGCACTCATTAACTATATTTTGAAGTCCTGCATCAGAATGAATAGCTGCCTTTTTAAAATTTTAAAATATGGCTCTCCTGGGAGAATATTTCACATTCATTTTCCACATGGTGCTGCTCTTTTTGAAATTTTTTTATGATTCAACACACAGCAACATGAGCATTTCCTATTAAGTTTTCCCATCTTCTGTGTGATGTTTCCATGTTGTTTTGGGTATTTGGAAATCAGTTCCACATATGATCATATACAGACCATAAATTTGGTGGAAACTATACTGATGATGGAACAACACCACTGTTTCATAAATATTTTCTTACAGTACCATGCATATAATTATTTTTTAACCATTTGGTAACTTAACTGGCTTCTTCAAGCAAATGCAGCTTTAATTCATTAAAAGATCCTGGGATGTCATCAGCTGGAAGGAATGCAATGTAGACAAATGACTCATTATTAAACTAAAGTTTTCATAATTACCATGTCATATGGCCAATCCACTCACTTGAATTTTCTGCCAAATGCATTGCACTGAACGGAAAAATACAACTTTATGGATAATACCTTGAAATTCACTTGTAGTATCCTCAATGGATCCTAATTCCAAATCTGTCATTATGGTTTGGGGGTTCCATTGAAATCAATTTTCTTCTGTAAAAAGACAGTAACAAGGTAATAGTTCCATCTAATAAGATACAGTGATCCTGTGATTGTAATTTTTGAGATTTTAGACATTTGGAATTTTAGACTTTAGGGATTTTGATCTTCAGGAATTCCAATAGTTGGAATTGTGTCTTTAGGGATTATGATCCAAAACCAATTTGGACATACCCTCATGTAAGTTTTCTCATGCCACCTCTCCCCTCATTGTAGACAGCTTTTTTTGGATTCCTCTAAAAGAAGATCTGGAGACAATGATTCTAAGTGCTCCCAGGGTGGAAGGAGAGAACGGGGGAGTGAGACAGGAAGGGGCATGTTCTTGAGTCACTTGTCACTGTGGCTGATAGCAGCACAGTCCCACAGGAGGACTCCAGGAGAACAATATAGGGCACCTGCCTCAGAGTTATCTCTTACGAGATATAAGATTTGGGGCATTTATTGCCCATTCCCTTTAGTCATTTGTGGAGGGCTGCTGGTGGGTGGGAGGTGGGACAGAGCAGCAGTGGTGTTGGTATTTTCGAGAACTTCCAGCCCTCTGTGCCCTTGAACTAAGCAGACAAAGGCAGCTGGAGTTTGGGCTTTGTGCAGTTATGCATGAGGTCTAAAGGGGTACTGGTGGTGGTTCCTAATGCCTCAGTTGCTTCACCTCTTTCTCTTCTGTCCCCAGTTCTGTGGGAACTACTGTTTGAATGCTCTAATTCCCTCTCCTACCAAAACCTGCTCAGTTCTGCCCACCTATAACTGAGACGGCTATGGTTAATATCACCTCTCTTTGCTCCAACATAAGTCTTTTCCCAACAGGCAATCCTCAAAAGAATCAGCTTCACAAAAGACCAGTATGAACATGTGTGTTTGCTTTGAGGTGTAGATGGAATAAGCAGTAACAAGATCTGGCAGAAAAAGAAGCAGCTGTGCTAACCCGTCAGGTCTTTCTCCTCCCTTTACTATGCTACTAACAACCTGTTTTTCTTCCCAAGCCTAAAAAGATGAGGCATTTCCATTTTTCTCTTCTGCTAAACATTTTTATTGAGCTATGATATCATTCTTGTTCTGTTGCAAGTCTCTTTCTGTCAAGGATTTACACATGATTTATAAGCAGTTTGTTTCAACAAACTCCAGTCCAACTGGTACAGATTATTTGCAACATTGCAGTTGCTGCTCTTCGGTGATATTATTCCCTGCAGAGGAACACTCTTTAGCCAATATTTATCTCTTTCCATACATTTGACCAGCTTTCTCTATGATCATGGTCTTATTTCCCTTATCCCACATTGCCTAGTTGACTATGCAAGGCCTCCCTCCTCCCATTCCTCCTAACTCCTTTCATATATCTGTCCTATTGTCAATCCTTTATATCAGTGATCCCCAACCTTTTTGGTACCAGGGACTGGTTTTGTGGAAGAAAATTTTTGCATAGACAAGTGTGGGGGGTGGTTTAGAGATGATCAAGCACATTACATTTATTGTGCACTTTATTTCTATTGTTATTACACTGTAATATATAATGAAATAATTATACAACTCACCATAATGTAGAATCAGTGAGAACACTGAGGTTGTTTTCCTGCAACTGGATGGTCATATCTGGGGGTGATGGAAAGCAGTGACAGATCATCAGGCATTAGATTTTCATAAGAAGCGTGCAACCTAGGTCCCTTGCATGAGTAGTTCACAATAGGGTTTACACTCCTATGAGAATCTAAGCCACTGCTGACCTGATAGGAGGCAGAGCCCAGGTGGTAATGTGAGAGATGGGGAGAGGCTGTAAATACAGATGAAGCTTCACTGCCTCACCCACTGCTCACCTCCCGCTGTGTTAGACTGGTATTGGTCTAATGGGTTACAGACCAGCATGTGGCCTGGGGTTTGGGGACCGCCACTTTATGTTATGCCATATTCTTTAGAGCAGGGGTCAAAAATTATTTTCTGTAAAGAACAAAATACTAAATACTTGTTTGTGGGTGATATGGTCTCTGTTACAGTTTTACCATTATAGAGCAAGTAACCATGGACCATACATGAATAAATGAAAGTGACTGTGTTCCAAGAAAACTTTTTTTAGTGAAAATAGGCAATGAAACAGATTTGCCTGTAGTCCATAGTTTGTCAGACCCTGCTTTATAACATTGTAACAACTTTTTGAGAGTGCCTGTGTTGAATCTGCCATGGACTGACCAGCTGTGCAACTAAAGCAACTAGAATTAATGATGCTAATGTGCCCCGTGAACCAGTATTTCTTTCTACTGCATTTTTTTTAAGATTTGAGGAACAAAATTGAATTCAGATTAAACTGTTATTTTCTTTGCAGTTCAGACACAGGCAGAATCAAGAACATAACAGGGTATACATGGGCAGGACCCTTAAATGCACACATACATGCATACATATAAATATATATTATATATAATACACATATATTACATTGATATATAAATATATATTATATATGAAAACTGAATATATATTCAGTTTTTGCAAGTAGCTAGAGGAAAAACAGGAAAATTCTTCAGAATACTAAAACTCAAGAGCATATCACATTGTCATTTCGGCAAGTGTAAATTGCATTCATTCCCCCTCTTTTCTCTGCATTGTATTGGAGAGGTCATTTTTATGGCTGTAACCAAGTATTAGCTCATTCAACACATATTCACTAAGTGAGTACCCTATGCCAGGCTCTGGGTACTCAGCAGTGAATATAATAGACAAGGCCAGGTGCGGTGGCTCACACCTGTAATCCCAGCACTTTGGGAGGCCAAGGCGGGTGGATCATGAAGTCAGGAAATTGAGACCATCCTGGCTAACACAGTGAAGCCCTGTCTCTACTAAAAATACAAAAACTTAGCTGGGCATGGTAGTGGGCACCTGTAGTCCCAGTTACTTGGGAGGCTGAGGCAGGAGAATGGCGTGAACCCTGGAGGCAGAGCTTGCAGTGAGCTGAAATCGTGCCACTGCACTCCAGCCTGTGTGACAGAGTGAGAGTCTGTCTCAAAAAAAAAAAAAAAAAAAAAAAAAAAAAAAAAAAAAAAAAAATACAAAATCCCTGCCTTCATATGGCTCACATGCAAGGAGAGGTAGAGGAAGGAAAGACAGTCAATAAATAAATAAATACACACTACAACAAGTGGTGGCAAATGCTAAGGGAAAAAATAACAGTAGGAAGGGGCATCAGGAAGTGACAGTGTGATTCAGTGGAGGTCAGAGTGCACACCGCTCTGATAGTACAACATTTCAGAGGAGACCTGAAGGAAGTAAAGGAGAGAGTCACGTGGATATCTGGGAAAAGAATGTTCTAAGAAGGAACAGAAAATGCCAAAGTCCTTCATAGGCGTGATGGTTAATTTTATGTCAACTTGACTGGGCCATGAGGTACCCAGATATTTGGTCAAACATTATTCTAGGTGATTCTGTGAGGGTGTATTTTGATGAGATTAACATGTAAATTGGAAGACTGAGTGAAACAGACTGCCTTCCCTCTGGGTGGGCCTCATCCAACCAACTGAAGAACAGAAGACTGACCCTCTGTCAAGTAAGAGAAAATTATCCTGCCTTATAGCCTTTGACCTGGGATATAGACACTTCATGGTCTGTAGCATCTTCCTAGCTTTTGAAATTGAATTGAGACATTGGAATTTCCAGCCTCCATAATTGTGACCCAATTACTTATAATAAATCGATTAATCAGTCTATCATCTTATTGGTTTTATTTATCTAGAGGACACTGACTAATGCAGTGGGGAAGTGATTAAGTGTTTGGCTGTTTTGGTGAGAAAGAGGGTGAAATAAAGGAAATTCAAGAAGGACTAAGGAGGCAAAAGTGTGTAGGGTCTTTTAGGCCACTATTTAAGGACTTGGCATTTATTGCAAATGAGATTTTTGAAGGAACTGAAGATTACTTACATTTTAAAAGAATCACTCTAGCTCCTTGTGTGATGAATAGTCAGAAGGGGGCCATGGACAGAATGGGGAAGACCAGTCCAGGGGCTACTTCAAGAATTGATGACTAAAATTATTGTGGTATCTGGGGAGTTGGTGGAAATTTACCAAATTTTGAATATAATTTAAGGATAGGGCTGATAGAGTTTTCCCAGGGATGTGGGGTATGAAACATAGAGAAAATTTAAGGTGGACTCGGGCTGTCTTGTCATAGCAACTAGAAGAATGGTATTTTCATTCATTGAGATGGACAACAATGTGAGAGGAGCAGGTTTTGTGGCACAGGGCACATGAGCAATTTGAGTGGGGCCATGTTAACTTTGAGATTCCAACTAGACACCCAAACCAAATAGCAATATGCAGTTATACAGTTGGATATACAAATATAAAGTTCTGGTAAGAGATCTCAGATATAAATTTGGAGGCATCAGAATATAAATATTATTTATTGCTATGAAACTAGATGAGATCACAAAGGAAGTGAATGTAGACAGAGAAGACATCTAAGGACTGAGTGCTGGTCATCTGACATTTAGAGTTCAGGGAAATGAGGATCCAACAAAAAAATAAAGAATGTACTGCCTGTGAAGGGAGAGGAGAGCCCCCTCACACACACACAAAAAAAGTTCCCAAAGTCTTATGAAAAATTATTTTAAGGAGAGAGTGTTCAGTGCCATCAAATGCCACCGATAGGTCAAGCAGGATTAGGATTTGGACTGGCATCTCGTCACTGGACTAGACAATGTGGCGGGGAAAGAGGATCTTGAGAAGGGTTACTGTGATGAAGTGACACAAAGAAACACTTGATTGGAATCTATTCAAGAGAAATGGAAAAAGAAGAAATTGAACCAATAAAGAAACATACTTTTTGGAAGAGATTTGCTGTAAAGGGAAGCAGAGAAATGGAATGTTAGTAAAAGAGGAAATATTATGCAATATTTATTTAAATATTGATGGGAATGGTCTGATACACAGGGAAACTTGATGATGTAGGAAAAAAGACCAAGATATGTCTTTGAACATAAAAGAGAAGATGGGAATCAGGGTTCAAGAGGATGGGTTGGCTTTTAATAAGGAATTGGACTGTTTATTTGTAGTAATAGGAAGTAAGGCAGAGAATATGGATATTGATATAGATGGGAGAGTGGTTGGGTTAGTTGCAGCTTGTAGAAATTCTCTATTGATCACTTCTATTTCCTCAGGAATTTAAGAAGCAAGGCCATCAATGGAGAGACAACAGGAAAGGGGTTGATGGAATTTTGAGGAAAGAGAAGTTGTGGCATCTAGAAAATATGGGAAGTAAAACTGGATTAGGGTATTGTAAGATTGCTGGCAACTCTAAAGTCTAGCTTGAGGTTGTCGGTAATAAGCTTAAAGTGAGATCAGTAAGCATGAACCCACGCTTTTCTCTAGCTATGCCAGCTCTAGATTCAAGTACACATTAGGCCAAGAGTTGAATTAACAAGGCAAGTGAGTTCCATGTGAGTTCAATGGAGGGGGAGTGATACATGGCAGATGAAGTATATACAAAGGAGCATTTATAATTGTAGGCACAAAGTTGCTGTTATGCCAAAAGGAAAATGTGCCCATGAATGGAGACAAAAGACAGTTTTAAAAGGTGATGGGATCACTGTATTGTTGATTTTGGTAGGTTGAAAAATAGAAAAGTTAATAAGCTTTATTCCTCTTTTTCTAATTCTCAGTATTCAACCTGTCTGTGAATTCTGTTGATTCTGCCTTCCCAAAATACATAGAACCTAAGCACTTTTCATCATTCTACAGAATATCACCTTGGGCCAAGCCATCAATATCTCTCACCTTGATTATGGCAGTGGCCTCATAACGGAGCTTCCTACATCCACTCTTACTCCACCTATGCCCTGTCTCAAGGTTATTTTCCATATAACATCCAGAGTAATTCCTTTAAAAGATAAAGGAGATCATTTATTTTGCTCAGAAACTTTCCTTAAGTGCCCATCTCACTCATAGTAAAGACCAAATGAACTATAAAGCCCAACATGAACTGTACACCCCTCCCTCCCTGACCTATCTTAGTGCCTTTGAACTTGACCTTTCCTCTGCATGCAGCACTTTCACCAGCCATTGGCATGGCTTACTCTCTTAAGTCTTCATTCAATGTAATCTTACTAGTGAGTTTTTCATGACCACCTTGTTTAAAATTATGCTTTGGGAAATTTCAATGGAAACATGCAATCATGATGCTTTTATTCCATTTGAGGCACTAAAGGAGAGGATTATCTTTTTTCTCTAAAAAATACATGAAAGAAACTGGCAAATGAAAAAAAAAAGATGAACTTTTAACAAGAATATTGCAAGCATTATACATGTTCCCTTTCATTCTTCTCTACTTTGTTGCAGCCTGTAGCTAATATTCTGGAGGAAAAACATACAGATATCGGTATAACAGCTTGAAGCAATAGTTATACTCTATAAATTTCATCTCTTTCTTTTAAGAAAGAAAAAAATGTTTCATGGTGATGTCAGTGAGTCTTAATATTTTTTTAAAGACCAATCATTAAAACCATGTAAGTTCTTATTTTGTATTTGTTTTTATTTTTTGAGACAGAGTCTCACTCTGTAGCCCAGGATGGAGTGCAGTGGTGTGATCTCAGCTCACTGCAACCTCTGACTCTCAGGTTCAAGTGATTTTCCTGCATCAGCCTCCCCAGAAGCTGAGATTACAAGTGTGTGCCACCACACTCAGCTATTTTTTGTATTTTCAGTACAGACAGGTTTTTGTCATGTTGGCCAGGCTGGTCTCAAACTCCTTACCTCAAATGATCTGCATTCCTTGGCCTCCCAAAGTGCTGGGATTACAGGCATGAGCCATGGCAACTGGCCAAAACTATTTAAGTTCTGATATGATTTGTCTGTGTCCCCACTCAAATCTCATCTTGAATTGTAGCTCCCATAATTCCCACGTGTTATGAGAGTGACCCGTTGGGAGGTAATTGAATCATTGGGTTGGGTTTTCCCCGTGCCTTTTCTCATGATAGTGAATAAGTCTCACAAGATTTGATGGTTTTATAAAGGGAGCTTCCCTACACAAGCTCTCTCTTGCCTGTGACCATGCAAGATGTCGCTTGCTTTTCCACCATGGTTGTGAGGCCTCCCCAGCCATGTGGAACTGTGAGTCAATTAAAACTCTTTCCTTTATAAATTATCCAGTTATGTGTATGTCTTTATTAGCAGTTTGAGAATAAACTAATACAGTAAATTGTTACCAGGAGTAGGGTGCTGCTGTAAAGATATCTGAAAATGTTAAAGTGACTTTGGAACTGGGTAATAAGCAGAGGCTGGAACAGTTTGGAGGGCTCAGAAGAAGACAGAAAAATCTGTGAAAGTTTGGAACTTCTAAGAGACTTCTTATTTTGACAAAAATGTTGATAGTGATATGGACAATGAAGTCCAGATTGAGTTGGTTACACATGGAGATGAGGAACTTGTGGGGAATTGAAACAAAGGTGACTCTTGTTATTCTTTAGCAAAGAGACTGGTAGCATTTTGCCCCTGCCCTAGAGATCTGTGGAACTTTGAACTTGAGAGAAATGATTTAGGGCATCTGCCAGAATAAATTTCTAAGCAGCAAAGCATTAAAGAGGTGACTTGGGTACTGTTAAAATAAAAGCATTATTATTATTATAAAAGCATTCACTTTTATTCATTCACAAAGATATGGCTTGGATTTGAAACTTATGTTTAAAAGGGAAGTAGAATATAAAAATTGGGAAAATTTGCAGCCTGATGATGTGATTTCTGAGGAGAAATTCAAGCTGGCTACAGAAATTTGCAAAAGTAATGAGGAGCCAAATGTTAATTGCCAAGACAATGGGGAAAAGGTCTCCAGGGCATGTCAGAGGTCTTCATAGCAGCCCCTTCCATCACAAGCCCAAAGACCTAGAAGGAAAAGGTGGTCTTGTAGGCCAGGCCCAGGGCCTTTCTGCTTTGTACACTCTACAGACTTGGTCACCTGCATCCCAGCCATGGCTATAATGGGCCAATGTACAGCTCAGGTCTTTGCCACAGAGAGTGCAAGTTCCAAGCCTTGGCAGCTCCCAGTTGGTGTTGGGTCTGTGGGTCCACAGAAGTCAAGAATTTGGGAACCTCCACCTAGGTTTCAGAGGATGTTTGAAAATGCCTGGATATCCAGGCAGAGGTGTGCTGTCGGAGTGGAGCCCTCATGGAGAACCTCTGCTAGGGCAGTGTGGAAGGGAAATGTAGGGCGTGAGCCCCCACACAGAGTCTCCACTGGGGTACTGCCTAGTGCAGTGATGAGAAGAGGGCCACTGCCCTCCAGACCCCAGAATGGTAGATCCACCAATAACTTGTACCATGTGCCTGGAAAAGCTACAGACAAAGTCAGCCCATGAAAGCAGCCAGGAGAGGGGCTACACCCTGAAAAGCCACAAGGGTGTAGCTGCCCAAGGCTGTGGGGGCCCACCTCTTACATCAGTGTGACCTGGATGAGAGACATAGAGACAAAGGAGATCATTGTGGAGCTTTAAGATTTGGCTGCCCCACTGGGTTTTGGACTTGGGGCCTGTAGCGCCTTTGTTTGGGTCAATTTCTCCCATTTGGAACAGGTGTATTTATCCAATACCTGTTCCCCCATTGTATCTAGGAAGTAACTAACTTGCTTTTGATTTTACAGGCTCATAGACAGAAGCTACATGCCTTGTCTCAGACAAAACTTTGGACTTTGATTTTGAGTTAATGCTGAAATAAGTTAAGACTTTGGGGGACTCATGGGAAGGCATGATTGGTTTTGAAATATGAGGACATGAGATTTGGGAGGGGCCAGGGTGGAATGATATGGTTTGACTGTGTCCCCACCCCCAATCTCATCTTGAATTGTAACTCTCATAATTCCCACATGTTGTGGGAGGGACACTATGGGAGGTAATTGAATCATGGGGGTGGGTCTTTCCCGTGCTTTTTCTCATTATAGTGAATAAGTCTCACAAGATCTGATGGTTTTATAAAGGGAAGTTCCCCCACACAAGCTCTGTCTTGCCTGCAGTCATGCAAGATGTCCCAAACGTGATTATGTTTGCATTTATCTTACCTATGTTGACATTTCTATTTTTGTCTCTTTAAAAGTATATCCTTCTAATATTTATTTTAGGTTCAGGGGGCTCATGTGAAGACTTGCTACATGAGTAAATTGTGTGTCACTGGGGTTTATTTCATCAGTCAGGTAGTGAGCATATACCCAATAAGTATTTTTCAATCCTTACTCTCCTTCCAACCACCACCTCCACCCTCAGTAGGCCCCAGTGTCTATTATGTGTCCATCTTTGTGTCCATATGTACTCAATGTTTAGCATTGAGGCATTCACAGTCTCCAGGGAAGCCATTTCTGACTTTTTCTCACGGGGGTCCTTGGAAAAGGCAGCTTGTGGAGTTGGGGAAGGTTCAACTGGAGAAGAACATTTCCAGCTTATCTTTGTAATAATTTTCACTGAGCAGGAATTTTCTTGCTCAGAATCTAGAGATGTAGGGAGAGTGGGGGGTGAACAGGAAGTACAGATATGAGCACAGAAGCCATGGCAGGCAGGGAGGGCTGAGGGCTGAGGCCTGAAAGCCCTTCTTACTTTCTCAGTGGGGAGGCTTATAGCTTGGGGCAAGATCTCAGCCCTGCGCACTGGAGGCCTGGATATTAATTTGGTTCTGTTGCCTGTTGGGGGAGCATGGCAGGAGTGAGACTAGCCTTGCTGACTACATGGGAGCTGGGAGAGGTCTATCACTACCAGTTATCCTCCACTTCCCTGGCGACCTGAATGAAGCAGCAGAGGCAGCCATAATCCCCCTTGGAACATAACTCCATTGGCCTGAGAACCACACTCCATACCCCACTGTGGCTACAGCAAGCCCTGCCCAAGGAGAGTCTGAGCTCTGACACGCCTAACCCTGCCCCCACGTGATGGCTTTTCTCTGCCCACCCTGGTAGCCAAAGGCAAAAGACACAAACCCATGGGAGCTCTATGGCACCACCCATCATCTGAGAAACCAAAATACTTATTCAAGTGGCCTTAAGGTAAGTTTGTATCCCACCTATATTACCATAGCTGAGGCTCTCTTGAAAGCACCACCTGGCTGGAGGCCAACCAACTCAAGCCATTACAACAACTCATAACAGAAAAACCCTGCTCCAAGGAAGGAGAAAACAACAGCTAATTCCTCCACCTGTAGTTTCTTGGCTAACCAGAGGTCCTGAGTCTGTTCATGTTACAACTTCAATGCTAGCATAACTAGCGTTCAAGAAAACCAGCACACTAACCAAAACTACAACCAAGGACTCTCACAGAGTCCACTTCACTCCCCTGTTATTCACACTGGAGCAGGTGCTGGTATCCATGGCTGAGAGATGTGAAGATGGATCAAATATCACAGGACTCTTTGCAGACACTCCCCACTACCAACCCAGAGCCCAGTAGCTTCGCTGGGTGGCTAGACCCAGAAGAGCAGTAACAATCACTGCAGTCTGACTCTCAGGAAGCCCTATCCCTAGAGGAAAGGGGAGAGCACCATATCAAGGGATGACCCCGCTGGACAAAAAGAATCTTGAGTCCCAGATCTCTCCTCTGACATAGTCTGACCAAATGAATAGGAACCAGAAAAATAATTATGGTAATATGACAAAACAAGGTTCTATAATGCCCCCAAAAGATCACATTAGCTAACCAGCAGGGGATCCAAACCAAGAAGAAATCTCTTAATTGCCAGAAAAAGAATTCAGAAGGTCGATTAGTGGGCTACTTAAGGAGGCACCAGAAAAAGGTGAAAACCAACTTAAAGAACTTTAAAAAATAATACAGGTTATGGATGAAAAAATCTCCAGAGAAACAGATAGCATAAATAAAAAACACTTGCAACTTCTAGAAATGAAAGACACACTTGAAGAAGTGAAAAAAACACAGTGGAAAGTTTCAACAATAGAATCTAACAAGTAGAAGAAAGAACTTCAGAGCTTGCAGATAAGGCTTTCAAATTAACTTAATCTGACAAAGACAAAGAAATAAGAATAATAATAAAAAAGAACAAAGACTTCAGGGAGCTTAGGGTTATGTTAAACTACTAAACTTAAGAAAAATTGGTATTCCTGAGGAAGAAGAGAAATCTAAAAGTTTGGAAAACTTATTTGGAGACAATTGAGGAAAACTTCCCTGACCTTGCTAAAGATCTAGACATCCAAACACAAGAAGCTCAAAGAACACCTGGGAAATTTGTCACAAAAAGATTATCATGTAGGCTCATTGTCATCAGGTTATCTAAAGTCAAAATGAAGGAAAGAATCTTAAGAACTGTGAAGCAAAAGCATTAGGTAACCTATAAAGGAAAACCTAGATTAACAGCAGGTTTCTCAGCAGAAACCTTATAAGCTAGAAGGAATTGGGGTTTTATCTTTAGCCTTCTTAAACAAAATAATTATCAGCCAGGAATTTTGTATCCAGTGAAACTAACCTTCATAAATGAAAAAAAATAAAGTCTTTTTCAGATGAACAAATGCTGAGAGAATTCATCACTACGAAGCCAGCACTATAAGAACTGCTAAAAAGAGTCCTAAATCTTCAAACAAAACCTGAAAATACATCATCATTAATGATTAAGGAAATGTAAATCAAAACCACAATGTGATACCACCTTACTCCTGCAAGAATGGCCATAACCAAAAAAATTTTTAAAAATAGATGTTGGTGTGGATGTGGGGAAAAGAGAATAGTTTTACACTGTTGGTGGGAATGTAAACTAGTACAAACACTGTGGACAACAGTGAGGAAATTCCTTAAAGAACTAAAAGTATTAATAAATCTACCATTTGATCCAGCAGTCCCACTCCTGGGTTATCTACCAGTGGAAAAGAAGTCATTATACGAAAAAGATACTTGCACACACATGTTTATAGCAGCACAATTCACAATTGCAACAATACGGAACCAGCCCAAATGCCCATCAATCAACAAGTGGATAAAGAAAATGTGAGATATATATATATATATATATATATATATATATATATATGCGTGTGTGTGTGTGTGTGTGTGTGTGTGTGTGTGTGCTTTGGTTAATTTATATATATATATAATTCTGCTGTGCTTTGGTTAATTATATATATACGTGTGTGTGTGTGTGTGTGTATATATATAAAATGAAATACTACTCAGCCATAAAAAAGAGCAAAATAATGGCATTTGCAGCAACCTGGATGAAATTGGAGACCATTATTCTAAGTGAACTCAGGATTAGAAAACCAAACATCATATGTTCTCACTCATAAGTGGGAGCTAAGCTATGTGGACGGACAGGCGTAAGAATGATACAATGAACTTTTGGGACTTAGGGGAAAGGATGGGAGAGAGATGAGGGATAAAAGACTGCACATTGGGTACAGTGTATACTGCTCAGATGATGGGTGCACCAAAATCTCAGAAATCACCACTAAAGAACTTATTCGTGAAACCAAACACCACCTGTTCCCCAAAAACCTATTGAAATTTTAAAAAAAGAAAATGCAGTACATATATTCTATGGAATGCTACTCGACCATAAAAAGGAACAAAATAATGGCATTCACTGCAATCTGGATGGAGATGGAGGCTGTTATTCTAAGTGAAGTAACTCAGGAATGGAAAACCAAACATTGTATGTTTTCACTTGTAAGTGGAAGCTAAGCTATGAGAACATAAAGAATGATACAATGAACTTTGGGGACCCGGGGGAAAGGGTGGGAAGGTGGTCAGGGATGAAAGCCTACACATTGGGTGCAGTGTGCACTTCTTGGGTCATGGATGCACAAAAATCTCAGAAATCACCACTAAAGAACTTACACATTTAACCAAATACCACCCATTTCCCAAAAACCTATTGAAATAAAAGAAAAACAAACAAACAAACAAATAAATAATAGATTTGTATATGGTGTGAGATAGGGACTGAAGTTGATCTTCTCCATGTGGATATCTAATTGCTTCAGAGCCTTTTATTGGAAATACTTTCTTTCCCTTATTGAGTTTCTTTGGCACATTGTCAAATGAGTGTGGCCCCAAAGTATGGGTATATTTCTATACTCTATTCTGTTTATGTAGTATAAGTCCTCCAATATTTTTTCTTTTTCAGAATTATTTTGACTATACTAGATCCTTTGTATTTCCATACCATATTTTATGTTAGCTTATGAATTTCCACTCAAAAAGCCCACTGATATTTTGATTGGTATGTTTTTAAATCTATTTATCAATTTTGGGCAATGAGTATATTCAGTTTACCATTTCACGAACATGGTATATGTGCATAGTTACTTAAATGTTCATGTCTGATAAATCCAATATCATAATTTTCTACTGATTTTCTATTTTATGTTTTTCTGTTGTGCTTTGGTTAATTATTATCTTCTTGTATGCCTGATTATTTTTGTTTGTGTATAGACATTGTGTTGTAGAAAACAGAATGGAGTTTTAAGGTGTTATATAATGTTCCATTAAGAATAATAAGGGGCCGGGCGCGGTGGCTCAAGCCTGTAATCCCAGCACTTTGGGAGGCTGAGACGGGCAGATCATGAGGTCAGGAGATCGAGACCATCCTGGCTAATACCGTGAAACCCTGTCTCTACTTAAAAATACAAAAAAAAAAAACTAGCCGGGCGACAAGGCGGGCGCCTGTAGTCCCAGCTACTCGGGAGGCTGAGGCAGGAGAATGGCGTAAACCCGGGAGGCGGAGCTTGCAGTGAGCTGAGATCTGGCCACTGCACTCCAGCCTGGGTGGCAGAGCAAGACTCCGTCTCAAAAAAAAAAAAAAAAAAAAAAAAAAAAAAAAAAAAAAAAAGAATAATAAGATTCACTTTTGCTTCAGGTAGACAACTAAACTAGAGTCACATTATATTAATCTATTAGAAATTTAGAAGACTCAAATTTTGATTTCAGTCCTTGTGAGGACTCTTCTTTCCATTTTACCATTACTTCTAAGATGTAGCCTTTGGGATAGTAAGTGAAAAGCTGGCATTTTTACCAGGGTCTTTCCTTCACGGGCTCTAAACTCCAACTTTTGTTTTTCTGCTTCTTTGTATCTGCCAAAAACCTGCTCAGCCTCTCGGCCATTCACATGTAGCTTTTTGTTTTGAAACTGGAAGCTAGTTGACTTCCCTCTTCTTTCAAATCTTGATCTCGAAACTATCATTACCTTGCCAGATTTCTGATACTTTCCAGCAGATTTTTAAAAGATTTTGTCCATTTTTCAATTTGTATTCTGCCTAATTGTTGATCTGAAACAACCCACATTGCTATCACTCTCAGTGGAATTCCTCTTTGGGGGTATTTAGTAGGCATTTTGGAGAGGCTTTGTCATGGACTACCATCAGGGTCAATTTTAAACTTGAAGTTTAGGACATGATTTTTGAAGGAGAAACCTTAGAACTTTTTATTCTAATCCGTCAATGTCATAAATGTTATTTAGAGTAAAAATGGAAAATATTCCAAACTATTACATATATTAAGAAAATGCTGTTAGATTCTTCTTAGCAATCTTTCAACCTAAGTAATATATGTATTTCCGTTTTCAGGAATGCTTTTGTATTTTCTTACTGCAATAGTAAGTTGCAGTAAGAACTGCACTGTTGACAGGATGAGTAGAGGGTATCTCTCAGAGACTCTTAATCTTCTTTCAGATCAATTTCATTAACTTTCCTCAGGTAAAGCAGGACAAAAACCAGATATTTTTAGCAATGACTGGCTAATAGATTCATCTGTTAAAAATTTTACCAACTATCTGGTGAATGCTCTTGTTATTCCAAACCTGTTGTCACTACTGCATAAGCTTTGTTTTTCCTTAAAAGTCTCTAACTTAAAATGCTTCTCCATTTTTTGATGTTCTGTATTGCTTTAGGTGGGACCCTTTTTTTTTTTCTTACTTACAGACTCATGAAACCTAATCTCTGACACTCACCACTTGGCTTGCGGCCTAATCAAGGTCCTTTTATTTCAGACTAGTTATTTCATCCTTATAATTAGTAGAAATTTACCCCATATTCTGGCAATGGGCTGTTTGTAAGTTATAGTGTTCTCTGTTGTTATGAGTGTTTATGTTTTTCTGGGCCTTTAATAGGTAATTTAGTAGAAAGAGGAAGAAGCTGTTTTTAAAAATATATATCTTTAATCAATATTGTTGATACAAAAATGAAAGAAGATGATTAGATTAAAATAAATAACCAGCTGTGGCCCAAATTATAGCATATTTTAATCTGAAAATGCTAGGCTTTTCCAATGAATATTTTCAGGCAATAAGTGACTTGCCCCAAGTCATAAATTAAATAGACAATTATCTCTATTTGTTTAGGAAAAAATGGTCACTGCTGGAGAGCAAATAGCTTGCTATTTTCTAGGTTGTGGTGAAGTGGACTACACTGCCCTCTTTAAAATAATATGTTGCAGAGGTCTACCTCTGGGGTTGAACAACAAATCCATCTTTAAAGGTCGAATGCCACACTCAGGATATGTTCTACAATCTTCCTAAGGCAATGCTGCCTTAGAAACTAAGTAAAGTTCTGTTGCCTTTAAAGTATAAATAGAGGCTCAAGATTCTGTAAACAGAAGATGAATAAACCAGCTAGGGAAAAAAAGAAAGCTTGCCAAATAACAACACTATGCCAGCTCCGAGAGAGCAAAGCCCTTGCTGGTATTTATCCACACCCGTTCTGTGTGTCATTTCCTTTGTCATCAACAACAGGATGACTTTTCTAAATCCCATTGTAATGAGTAGTTGAAAAACGCAGGCATTTCTTCATAAATAAATATTTCATATTTAAAGGGTTTCTCAGGGGGGCATTTCCAATCTGTAACAAATGATTTACGGCAAATTCTAATGATGTTTCTTGCCATGGCAACAATCATTTAGAGAGAGGGCCAGTATATATGTCCAGGGTTACAATGCCATGGGGTATAAAGTCTGGAAGCTGAACTGTGGTCACTGGATCTAAAGCAGGTCCCTCACTAACAACGTTTGGAACATTTTCTCGGGCATGGGTTCAAAAACTTCCTAATGACCAGAACCACAAATTAGAATAGCACTAAGCATACGTGGCTTTCTCGAAGATTTAATATGTCTCCTAAATGTCCAGAATGATGCCTAAAATTAACATATTGATCAATATTTTGATTAAGACACTGAGGGAACCTCTCAAAATGCAAATATTTTCTGAGAGAAGATAATAAATAATGCTGAGCATTAATAATCTAATGAAATGATTTTTCAGAGATCAGATAATGATTCATTTAGCAGAGCCCTGAGGAAATGAGAAATAAACATGTAGTTAAGAGAGAAGTGTTGCACAAATTCTGGAGTACTAATGCTGTAAGCAAAGATTTCTACTTGATATAGAATTAATTTACTTACTGATGTGTCTTTGGTAAATTGTCCCAGGCTTTTCTGTTTCTTTTTATGTTTACACACTTTTATCTAACCAACAAATCATGGGATAGGCCAAAAGGTAGAATACTATGAAGCAAAAAAAACAGGAATGGATAGCCCAGGAGGAATTACAAAGGTCCTGGGATTATTTCCTAGAGTCCAAGCCTTATAAATTGTAATGCAAAAGAAATTGATGGTCAAGAACTGTACTCTTGGAATGTTGAATGTGGCAGCCCTGTTCAGAAGTGCATGCTTGTACCCAAATGTGACTCTACACATATGTGGTCTAAAATCTGTCTCCAAAGACCAGTCTACTGGAGAAACTGAGGTGGCTTGGTGTGTGCCCACAGGTTTGTGGCACACTAACTGGATGAGTGGTTACAGATTAGGCATCACAGAGGGAAGAATCTGGGAATCATGGAGAAAGATGTAAAGCCCTGAGGGATAAGGTAGGTGTAGGACTTGGGCAGAAAAGGGGGACCAAATGACAACAAAGGTCAACTTTGCAACTTGATGGTTTTGTGATGCCTGGGTAACAACCCAAATGCACACACTGCCAGTTGCCCACTGAATACTCAGTCAACAGCTGTGAGGCAAAACTGATGTTTGTGGAATTCTACTGCAAACTTCATTTAATATGTTAGATGTTTGTCATTCAAAGATAATCATTTAAAAATATCCTAAATGGAAAACAACTTAATCTCAGTTTTAAAAATGGACTTTCTCTTAAAATAATAGAAATTCTAGCTATTTGATCAAACAGGCATACTCAAAGGCTCATGCAATAACTTTCTTTAAGGTTTCTACCCTGAGATTCTGTGTTAACTTCTAAGATATTTTCCAGGTCTAAAATTGTATGTGTATCACAGGTAAATTTATAAATCATCAGAATCAAAACCATACTGCTGGTTTAGAAAGAACCTTCACTACCAGGTGAGGAGTCCACCTCCCTCTGATAATTTGATCTGATCCACACTTGGATTACTTAGTGGTAGGCGGACACACCTCATTCCATGCCTTCAGAGGGTAAGCTTCACCCTCAGGAAGCTCTGCTTTGTTTATACTTTCCAATTCATTGGTCTTACCTCTATGCCTTTGTTTTATAGACAATTTCATGTCTTTATAAAGATAAATGTTAAAAATTGTTGAGTTGCTCCTTGGATAAAAAGACATTGGTATAGTTTTGAGTCTTTTTTATACATCAGATTTTCTTTCTGGTGAATTATACTTTTCATATATTGAACATAGCTGGACAGTTTTTTCAAACATTCTTAGACTTGGTATGCGGGAGTACAACTACAAAACTGAAATGCCTTTTAAAATATAGTCATTTTAAAGGTAATAAATATCTTCAAGAGTGTGAATTCATGAGCAAAAATAGTCCTAGTTGTTATAGGCAAATATTTCACAAATTTAAAGCAGAAGAGCTTGTTTATTTATTCAGTAAATAGATATTCTTTCTGCCAAGTTCTGTGCTTTCTCTTGGAGATGCAGTGAGGAAAAAGACATAGCTTCATCCTCAAGGAGCTATTTTTGGAGAAAAAGATAGAATAACAGGATCAAGATATTAGAGTACATTATGTTAAATGCTACAAAAGAAAAAGTGCAGTTCTGCAGGGAAAGAGGAAAGCCATCTAAACAAGTCATAGAAGTAAGGAAGAGAGGTAAAGGAAGGGTGGTTAGGACTTAGCCTGATGAAGGTGGCCATTGTATTGTTGCATTGGGCAGAACTTAACGGTGTGGAAGAGGTCTTCCAAAAAGACAGGTTATTGGGATAGTTTGCAAATGAGAGAAATGGTATGTTCAGAAAACTACAATTGTTCTTTGAGGGGCCGAGGCAGGTGGGTCACCAGGTCAGAAGTTCAAGACCAGCCTGGCCAAGATGGTGAAACCCCATCTCTACTAAAAATACAAAAATTAGCTGGGTGTGGGGGAAGGTGCCTATAATCCCAGCTACTCGGGAGGCTGAGGCAGGAGAATTGCTTGAACCTGGGCAGCAGAGGTTTGCAGTGAGCTGAGATCATGCCACTGCACTCCAGCCTGGGCGACAGACTGAGACTCCTTCTCAAAAAAAAAAAAAAGAAAAGAAAAGAAAACTGCAATTGTTTACACTTAACCTGAGTTGCGAGTTGGGCGAAGGAGGGAAGAGAAGGGAGAGGAGGATGAGGAGATGAAAAAGGAAAGAGAAGAGAAGAGAGTTAGGAGTGGAAGTGAAGAAAAGTTGAGGACTGGGATGAAGAGTTAAGTGAGGTCATGTTAGGATAATTTCTAGGACTTTTGACATTGTCTTAAGGGCAGTGAGGGGGCACTGAAAGGTATTAAGAGGACTTAACTTTTAGAAAGATTGCATTGGTTGAAGTGTGGAGAAGGGCTGAAAAGGATCCATACCAAATACAGGCACATGGATCAGAAAACTGTAGGAACAATCTAGGCACAGAATGATGATGGCCCGAATCAAAGGTTGCAAGCCATGAGATGGAGAGATGTAGGAAAATTCCAAGTGTGATATGAAGAAGATGAATGGTGCTTTTCTCCCTCAGGTGGTGGGAGTCTCAACCCTGACATCCAGGTTTCTGTGTAGGCATCTGGATACACCAAGGTGCCATTGACCTGGACAGGGGAGCAGTGGTGCACAGGAAGGAGTAGGAGGTTGTTTTGCTTGTAGTTTTTAAGCTTGATACATTTTGAGGAAATCTGAGTGAAAATATATAACAGTAGTTTAACTATTGGAGTCCAAAGCTCAGGAGAGTTTTGGGATGGAGATATTTTTGAATCAATAACTTTTGAGTAGAAAGCAAAGCCTCTTGTGTGGAGCTCATTGCCCAGGAAGAGTATGAAGAGTGAGGTGACCAGGAGACCACGGAGAGGTCCCTAGGAGGTAGTCAGAGAAAGGGGAATCTTCAGAAGACTCTAAGAAACATAGTTAGTGAACTAAAGAATAATATGCCCCCAAAGGAAAGGGTACAACACTCCAGCTTCATCTCCACCAGAAGCATCTGGGTGGCTCCAGCTCCCACTGCAGGGCCTCCTGGGATTCTAGGTGCCAAAGCGTGTTCTTGGCAGCTGGCCTTGGCTACCCGGGATGTGAGCAGCTTCTTGCTATTGATAATCTCCGATTGCATCATCTTCCTCTGTTTGGCTCGGCTTTTCTATCACTTATGTAACCAATTCCATTAATTAAATCCTCTCTATGTGAAAGATTAAAAGTAGCATATTCTTTCCTGGATGGACCGTGACTGGACCATGACTGGCAAAGAGATCCATACTCACAGCACCTCTCCCACTCCCTCCCCTCCTCCAAACTCTGAAGACAGTTATTTATTTTGTTTTGTTTTGTGGTCTCACACTTATGCTAACTGGGAGCAAGAAGTGCTAGAAACCTAACTGGAAGGTCTGGTTCCCACAAAAAGTTAAAATCCAGAGTTTCAGAAGCAGCCTGAAAGTTTTCATTATAATGAAAACAGCCACTAGATTTTAGCCCTTGTGAGTTCATTGCTTCCTGGCTACATTGCTCAGTTCCTGCAATACAATCGCCATCTACTTCCCCCTATCAGAGGCAATGCGTATCTCATTCCTTTCTTGGCTCTTCAGTTCTGTAGGATCCAACATGCCTGTTGGAAATATACTGAGGAATAATGACTTTATGTTCATGGCATTACCTTCTATGTGCATTTGAAAATTCCTGCCAAGTGTTTAGGACTATGTGGTGTCCTGATGTTCACTGGGGCACCAGAGGAGGGTAACTTTTTCTTCTATTACAATCAAAGCCTAAAAGGAAGAAGAGGCACTCTCCAAATAAGGGATTCAGTTCTTAAATACAGGATCATTCTGGGGCCCACAGTAAGTGCAGGGACAGTTTTTTTTTTTTTTTTTCCTATTACTTTTTGTTCACTGTTTTTCCAGTGGGACAGGTATACAAGGTAGAAAGCCATGATTCCACCCCAGTAAAATCGGCAGAGCCATTCTGTGAGGCCCCAGGGTTACAGCACCCACACCCTGAAAAGGAACCTGCTGGCCTTCCTGTTTGCCAGCATCGGTGGTCATATTATGGCTTGTGCGCCGGCAGCACCCTTTTCTAATTCTCTTTTAGGAAGAAATAATAAAAGGATCGGAGGATACTCATTCAGCGGCTTGCAGAAAAGACCTCAAAAACCTATTTGTTATGCTGCGGTCTACAGGGAATTTGCTTCTGGGGTTTGATTTCAACTAAGATAAACTAACTAATGAAGGAAAATAAATTTCAGAATCAAAGTTCCTCCTTCTCATTACTACCAGTCTAAGAAATGCTTATAAACTCTCTAGTGCATCTGACTTTTAAATAGGGTCCCTGTGGAGTGCTCTCTCTCTCTGTCTTTTCCTCTCTGTCACTCACTCACTCCTTGCCTTCCCACTTACCCCCTTTACTCTAAATATCTCCCTTCTTCAATCCTATTGTATACAATGAGTTCTTTTGCTATTCTTTATTCCTTTTCTCTTCTCTTTGGCTCTAATCTCTTCTTCTCCTTGTTCCCTTTCTATTCTAAGGTCAAAAATTAACATTCTTCTTAGGGACCAATAGTGCCTTAAGGTGAATCCCTTCTTTCAGAAGCTCTTTATACCAATTTTCCCCTCTTCTCTTTGTGATGGTCATTTAATTTCTCTCCACAATTAACTTTGACCTCTTCACTGTGTTTCTTCCTTCAACATCTCCCTGGCACCATGACAGTGACGCATATTAGAAAAGAGTATGGTGATTTTTCTTGAACCTGTCCCTTTGTATTTCAAACTGTAGTTTGTGGTTTGATGCACTGGATAGATTGAGTTGGCTGGGATAGGTTGTTGTGATCATGATCCCAATGTATTCATACATCTCTGTATGCATGACATTTTGTAAGGTGACTTTCCTGCTTCTCTTACAAGAGGTGAAGTCTATTTCTCTACTCCTTGACCAGTGCCTTGTTTTGGTCAATGCAACAAGGGCAAAAGTAATCCAAACAGAGGCTTGAAAGTGCTTGCACATTGGTGCTTGCTGTCTTGCTGTCAGTAGCCTTCTGCAACTAGGTGACAAGCCCAGGATGGTGGGCTTCAGGGTGAGAACCTGGTGGTGAGGGCTGAGCAGCCATACCATATGAGGTCCCAGACAAGAGGTACCTGCAGAATTGTGACATGAGCTCTCAGGGGTGTTTTGTGCCCTTTCAGCTTTCCCTTCCTTTAAATGGATATTTTAAAGATACTATTTAGTATCATTTCTCAGTGAAATTACATTCTCAATTTCTTGTTGATAGATTTCACTTCTAAATCTTCTTGTGGTTTCATGAGCAGAGTAACCAATGAGATATATTTGCATATAAGCCCATTTTTGCCTTTTAGTGGTGCATATAATCATTAAAATGCTATTTCTTGTTTGAATTTACTAGGTTTTGGAGTGGGTCACTAGGCAGCACAATCTATTAGTGTCTAAATGAGACCACCCATGCAAAATGCAAGGCACAGTGTCAGGCACATACTGGATGTTCCGTGCTTGTTTGTGAATAAAAGCAAGAATATTTAACTCACTCTTGAAATGGAAAGTGAAATATTTTTCCAACTTTGAGATCCTCTTACATGGAACTATAGTGCGTCTGTATTTATTTCTTCATATCTTTTTCTTCATCCTGATGTTAATTTTGCATAAGCCGATTTTTAGACACTCATTGAAGGCATAATTGCAAAAGGGTGGAACTAGGGATGGAAAAGCAAAGGAGAGAGGGCAGAAAACAAAGTAGGAGAAAGTTTTTACAGTGTAGTCTTGATTGCTTATCAGCCTTTTGGCTAAGATCAAGTGTATAGCATGGTCTTGGCTCAGCTACGGAAAGTGGATGTAAAATAATTTTGGCTTTAAAACTACTCGGGAATGGGTTGGAGAGAAGAAGCTGATAGATGTTTTAGAAGAATCAGGTACCTCTGCTGTCTTTTCATGTGCACATGAGGTAGCATTAAGGCCATGCTTAACTTCTGTATTTGGGAGAGTGGTTGAGAAATACCAACTTAGCTCTGGCAATATGACTGAGTTAAATAAACATTTCCCAGACTGTTCATATCTCAAGCTCCCAAGTTAACTGCAATTCGAGACCTTAAAGGCATGTTTCAACAGTTCATAACTATAAAGCACTGAACATTTAAATGGAAGACCAAGAACAACAACAACAAAAGAAAATATCAATCAAATGCTTTTTTTCAATATGTAGATCAGCAAAATGAATTATAAGCATTTCATTTACACTTCAAAGATAGAAGATATTGAAATACCTCAACCACATGAAACAGAGGTTGGCAAACTACAACCTGCAGATGAATCTGGCCTGCCACCTGTTTTAGTAAATAAAGCTTTATTGGAACACAAACATGCCCGTTCATTTGCATATTGTCTATGGCTGCTGTTGAGCTACACTAGCAGAGTTAAGTAATTCAGACACAGACCAGATGGCCTGCAAAGCCTAAAATATTTACTGTCTGCTCCTTTAAAGAAAATGTTTTTCCAGCTCCTGACATAGAAGAAGGTAAATGGAAACTGTATGCATGTACCTCTATGACTACCAGTCACTCCACATGTGTAAAATATCAATGGTTTTCTCTTCATATTACCTTTGCTATCCTTGCTGTTTCATTTGGTGACCTCGTATTGGGCATTCTGGCTTAAATATAGGACTCAGGTATATCTAGGCAGGGGAAGTGAGAGCTCTAGAAGCCCGTTTTCATGGGGACTGAGGAGCATCTTTGGGGAACTTCATTTGGGGCAAGACTAAGTCAGGAACACAGGGCTCACCTCAGTAACAGAGTGTTGGCTGCCACCAAGGGGCATTTCTGAGTACAGCTCAGTTTCAGTTATTGAAATTTGTTTTCCAATCACAACTTCATCAAACTTACCTTTTCATCCTGATGAAATCAGGATACAAAATTATTCTGAGTTATTTCATAGAAGTATCTTTAAGAAATCAGTAATACGCAGTGCTGCTTCGCAATCCCTTTGTAGGGGCATAAACACACAAAAATGAAAGGGAAAGAGGCATATCTTCCTTCAGTGCCACGCAATAAGTGTCATGCAATTCTGGCAATGTGTTGACTCTGGTGAGGTTTTGGTATCAAGGAATGTGGCGACCAAGATGGTGGATGGCAAGAGGGCAGAGTGCCTACTTAGTGAAGCCTGGCTGAACAGAAAGTTTGAACAGAAAGAAGCACTGGCCCTTGGAGCAGCAGTATAAGAAGTATAAGAAGTGCAGAGGAAACCTCAGCTCCAGCAGAGTGACCCCGAGGGCTAGGGACTTGGCAGAGCTGGATGATGCTTAGAGACCATCACTCAGCACTCAAGCTTCAGCCAACTTTCTGAGTTACCCCTGACCACATTGGAGTAAAATAAATAAATATTTTGTTCTTATCAGAATTATTTTTCCATTTGTTTAAAAGTAGCTGAGGGAATCAGAGTAGATATGAATCAGAGAATTGCTTTTATGCCAGCAGGAATATAAGGAAAAGAGAATGTGCCTCCAGTTAGCTCTTCCTCCTAACCTCAAGCCACAGGTTTTCTCTTCCCCAGGAAGTAATGACCTTTAGGCCCACATGCTTATCTTTACAGGTTTGCAAGGAGCCAGAGCAAAAGTCCCTTCACCACACCAGAGAGATTTTGAGGCCAAGCTCCAAAACCGTATGGGAAAGAAAGACCAGCTGCTGAGAAAATACAGGTCTCTTTCCAAATCAAAGAAAGGCAATCTTTCCCTAACTTTGATCATGTCACTTAATCTTTCGTAGTCTGAGTTAAAAAAGTAATACTATTTATAGAGAGATTCTTCCAGGAAAGGGGCCTTATGCCTTTTATTTTCAAGAAGTATTTCTCCTACAACGGGTGTAATGTGCTTTCTGGAGGAATGGCTTATATATAAGAATGACATTTCACCTATAGACCATTATAAAATTTCCTCAAATTCATCACAGAAGTAAAATGAAAGCTAGAGATGATGGATAGCCAGCCCCACAAAAAGAGTCTTTATGGTCAAATATATTAGGAAAATGCTGAATTTGAAAAAAAAAATGGTTTATTACTTCAGAACTTCTAAGGTTCTTAAATATACCAGTATATGAAATGTAGTTTTATGTGAGTGATATAATTTGAAGTATTATCTAAATGTATTTGACCACTGGGACCCTTTTGTATAACATAATGTTACACAAAGTACATTCATTCTTCGCATGTTTTAAAACCTCAATTTATTATGGGACAGGAATTTGCTTAGGATGGTAGAAATCTGGGAGTATACATCGTATTAGACAGAACTCTTAGGGCTGAAGGTGATATAAATTCAATGCAAAATAGCTTAAGTAAAAACCAAATGCTCTGCTTATGTCGCTGAGAAGCCGGAGTGTGTGACTGAGCAGGGCTCAAGCAGAACACTTGCCTCACATGCCGCCTCAGTCTTCTTTCGCTCCCCTTCCATCTTTCAGCTCTGCTTTTCTCTAGTTTTGTTTTTGTTGGATTTGGTTTTGTTATTTTGGTTTTGTTTTATTGTCTCCCCCAGATAGGCTCTTTCTACAAGGTGGAAGGAAAGCATGCTTCTTTTCTGAGAATCTCAGCAAAATTCAGAAAGAGCACTCACTGTCTAACTTTTGGTGATGGATCCTCCCCTCATCCAAAAACTGTGACATGGAAATGCAGAATTATAATGGATTAGGTCAAAGACATGTGTCCACCCCATGATGGAAGTGAAGAAGGAGTTATTTCCATTCTATCTATATGGAATATGTTATTGATAAGAGAAATATTTTAACTTTTGATGGAAGATAAACGAAGAGATGTCAGGCAGGTAAGAAATCAACCAGTGTCCACTCGGTCAGTTCATGCATACATCATGTCTGGTGGGGTGCCTCCCTGCTTAGGCTTTTAACTTATTAATCCCATGTCACAGTTATTATCTTTGGTCAAGTAAATTCACTTGGAATGAAACATGTCTGTGACACCTATGTTCTCCTTTATCTTGTACAAACTATTAACTCTGTAAACCAGAGAGTAAAAAGATTCTCTAAAAGAGTCATTTGCAAAGTGTGATCCTACAGCAACAGCATCAATACCAGCTGGAAACTTGTTAGAAAGGCAAACAGTTGGATGTCACCCAGACCTACTAAAGCAAATCTCCAGGGTGGGACACAGTAATGTGTTTTCTCAAGCCCTCTAGGTGATGCTGAAGTGTGCTAAAGCTAAGAACCACTGCTATTTAGAGATAGTTCAGAATCACTTAACTGTTGATAACTTCGGAACCTCAGATGGAAGCTTTCTCTTCATAATTTGCATGAGGATCTCTTCTCTGTTCATTTTGATTCAACAGGTCTGGGATGGTGCTTGTTCATCTGTATTTTACCAGAGCTCCAGAAGTAATTTAACTTCATATTTAAGTTTAAGGACCACTGTTTGAAAAGAGCAAAATGTTTAAGGTAAGGCTGGTAGCTAAATTACAACAGTGTAGGCAGCCACCACAATTCAAGAACAGCCCATTAATTGGGACAGAATGGAAACTGACCCCAGGATTTGAAAGCAGCTATAGCAGAAGAACTCAAGCCAGGATGGCTAATGAAATGTGATGACGATGAGGAAAGCCCTTTCAAAGGATGTGGTATAACGGAGCAACACTCAGGAACTGAAGAAGAGAGAGGCTCCTGCAACTGCAATCCTAGAGACATTTGGAAGGGGACAAGGCACAGAACAAAAGAACGTTTGAGTAAAGGCATTAGGTAATCTTGCAAGGTCTGGAGGCAGGGCCCTAGGTGGCAACATATTCTACCATCGGGCTACAGACAATATGCATACAGACATCTTACAAAATATACACATTTTCTGTTATTTCAGTCCTTCTGACACATGTGGAAAACAACTCACCAGCAGTGTCATCTTGGGATTTAGAAAGCAAAGAGACATAACACCCTTCAACAAGAATCTTGGCAGCATCAGTAATCTCAACATGTATTTAAAATACCAGCAGCAAGTGCTTGATTTCCTGAGGGACAGTTATGCAGAAAAGGGTAACCAGCTGTTCTCCCTCTCCCAGAGGATGTGGGCTTAAGTGGCAATACGGGGGATGCAGGTTATCATAAGGAGATCCTTCTGCCAAGAAAGTCTTGAGATGCAGACACTAAAATGGATTATCACGAGAGGCTGAGGAAGGCCAGTGGGAGCTGTCTCCTGGGGTGGGGGCCATTGCACTCAAAGCTCTTCTTGCTTCTCTGCGACAGTCCTTGGTATCTCTGCAAACTCCATCCAAGGAAGCAGATGTGGAACAGTTTCTAATACGTGGATTGCCAAAACATCGAGGACTTGAGGGAATGAGGCAAACAGAGTCTGTTAGGTTTAAATAATCCTCTGATGGCTCCCCTGGGAACTCCCTAACAATCCAAATTAGAGCATACATGCAAGCAGTCTATTCTTGAGTATTTAATAAGGGATGTTCCAGTTGGTGGATTTCTGTGACCCTTCGCTTCTTTTTTCTACCTACTTTTAATCATTTCACTGCCTTTTAGCACTTCCACCAAGTGCTGGTAGATAGAAACTGGAGAGAAAAACTCAAGTCAGTTTTGCTATAGGTTAGCAGTTCTGCTATAGGAAGTGGCCTCCTAAAACTCAGAAGGACAAGAGCCTACTTAATAAACACAGTAAAGGGAATGTCATCTATTTGAAGTCTCCCCAGAAACAGTGTGGTGTAAGAAAGATGGCACAGGATTGACAGTTGGTCAACTTCATTCTCTTACAAATTGAAGCTCTGTTCATCACTGGTAAGACTGAGATAAAACCATTTACCTGGTGGGGTCCTGGTAGGAACCAAATGGGCTAATAAATGCTCAGTGTGGAGCACTGTCTCCCTGTGCTGTTAGTGCTGCTAAACCACAGAACCCTGGCTCATCCTTTAAACAGAATCCTGAAGGACCCCAAAACCAGGTCTAAGGGGAGGAAAAATAAATGAGAGAAGAAGAAAGCAGTGAAAGGCAGAAATGTAGGAGCCGAATCAATAACACACAGACTGCTAGGGCTGCTGCTGCATCTCTAAAGCTATTGCCTACTACTGCTACCACTACCACCACCCCTATTATTGGGAGTTTATTAAGGACTTCCTGTATGCCAAAGACTCAAGTATATGGCCTCTGATCATCTAACTAGTAAGTGCAGATCCTGGATCAGAACCGAAATATGCCTGAATTCAAAGCTCATGCATTTGTTACACCCTGGATGATGGTGAACAAAAACTAGATTCCAGTGGAGGAGTGCTACGTGTTTCTAACATTTTTTAACATTTTTTTTTTTTATTCTCCATGCAGACTCTCACTAAGTGGGGTTCCCTAAGCTTGCTCTTGTTCCCTGTAATCTGACAAAGCCTGAATATACAACTTGAGTTCCTTCATGTGTTTGCTCCCCCTCCATTTGATAGAGCAATCCCTTAAGTAGAAACTGGTTTCTGGACATCTCTATCCTAGCATGGCTATTTAATACTATGAATCTCCCTCTGCACACTGCTTTAACTGCATCCCACAAATCTTGATGATTTTTGTTCTATTTTTCTAATTTCCCTGTGGATTTCCTCTCTGACTTTTTAGATGTATGTTGTTTAATTTTCAACAATTTGGAGATTTTACTATTGTCTTCCTGTTATTGATTTCTAATTTAATTTCATTATGGTTGGAAAATATGCTTTGTTTGATTTTATTTATTTTAAGTTGCTAAGTTTTTTTTATGACCAAGGATATGGTCTATCTTGATAAATGTCCATGTGTTCTTGAAAGGTATGTGTATTCTGTTATTGTTGGACAGGACATTTTGTAAGTATCAGTTAAATCCATTTGGCTGTGGTATTATATTTGTTCCTCTTTTTCCTTGCTGTTTTTATTTTTAACTTTGTACTGATTACTGAAAAAGATGTCAGTCTTTAACTATAATTTCTCCTTCTATTTCTGTTACCTTTATTTTGACGTTATGTTGTTAGGTATATAAGTGCTTAGGCTATTATGTTTACTTGTGATTTTGTCATTATGTAATGTCTCTCTTTATCCCTAGTAATTTTACTTGCCCTGAAGTGTACTTTATCTGATGTTTATATAGCCACGTAAGCTTTTTCTCCATTACTGTTTGCAGATATCTTCTCTATTATTTTATCTTTATCCTAACCGTTTATTTATTTATTTATTTATTTATTTATTTATTTATTTTAGAGAAGAGGTCTCATTTTGTTGCCCAGGCTGGACTCAAACTCCTAGGCTCAAGTGGTCCTCACACCTCAGCCTTCCAAGTAGTGGAGATTACATGTGCCACTATGCCTAGCTCATCCATACCATTATTTTAAAATGGGCTTGTTTTTATGGTTTTGATTTTATTTTTATTTATTATAACTATCTAAATCTTTCAATTGGTGTGTTTAGATCATTTATATTCTATGTAATTATTTTCATATTTGGATTTAGATCTACCATTTTTTGTATTGTTTGCTTCCTCTGCTTTTTATTCCTCTTTTTCTCCTTAATTGCTTGAATTTTTGAGCATTTCATTTTAATTTTTCTGTTCCATTTAGACTATATTTCTTTGTATAGGTTTTTAAAGTGGTTTTATTGCAAATTATAGTATACAAACTTAACTTTTCACAGTCTACTTAGGGTTGATATTTTACTACTTCACATGGAATGTTGAAATCTTTCTGCCATATGGATCTCTTTATTCTCCCCTATCCTGTGTTGTAGTTCTCATATATTACATCTACATACTTTAAAGCCACTTCAGACCATGCTATACTATTTTCTTTTAACTGCATAAATTTGAACATAAGAGGAAAAATAGTCCATTATATTTATCTATCTATATATGTATAGCATTTCTTTTACTCTTCCTTCATTGCTGTAAGTTTCTTTCTGGTATCATTTTCCTTCTGCCAGAAGAACTTACTTTAGTACTTCTTTCATAACAGGTCTACTAATGAGATATACCCTTATACCCTTAGTTTTTCTTTATCTGAAAATATCTTTATATCTTTTTTTTTTTTTTTTTTTTTTTTTTTTTTTTTTTTTTTTTTTTTGAGACAGAGTCTTGCTGTTGTTGTCACCCAGGCTGGAGTGCAATGGTGTGATCTTGGCTCACTGCAACCTCCGCCTCCCAGGTTCCAGCAGTTCTCCTGCCTCAGCCTCCCGAGTAACTGGGATTACAGGTGCCCGCCACCATGCCTGGCTAATTTTTGTATTTTTAGTAGAGACGGGGTTTCACCATGTTGGCCAGGCTAGTCTCGAACCCCTGACCTCAGGTGATCTATCCACCTTGACCTCCCGGAGGGCTGGGATTACAGGCATGAGCCACTGTGCCTGGCCTATCACATCTTTATTTCTAAAGAATGTTTTTGCTGAACATACTATTCACAATTGATAGTTCTTTTTCTTTAACACTTTAATAATGTATTTATGCTACATTTTTACCTCCATGGTTTCCAATAAGAAATAAGCAGTCATGGTTTCCCTTTGGTAATGCATTGTTTTCCTCTAGCTGCTTTCAAATAGTTTTCATTTCATAAATTTATAGCTGTTAGATTATAATGTTTCTGGGTATGGATTTCTTTGAGTTTATCCTTTTGGAGGTTTGCTGTATACTATGGCTTGGTTTGTTTGACTCCTCCAAATCTCATGCTGAAATTTGATCCCCAGTGTTGGAAATGGGGCCTGATGGGAGGTGTTTTGGTCATGGGAGTGGATCCCTCGTGAATGACTTCGTGTCATTCACACAGTGATGAGTGAGTTCTTGCTCTACTAGTTCCCATAAGAGCTGGTTACTAAAAAGAGCCTAGGAACTCCCCTCTTTTCTCTTGTTTCCTCTCTCACCATATGATCTCTGCACATGGCAGCTCCCCTCCACCTTCCACCTTGAGTGGAAGTGGCCTGAAGCTCTCCCCAGAAGCAGATGCTGCTGCCATGCTTCTGGTACAGCCTGAAGAACCATGAGCCAATTAAACTTCTTTTCTTCATAAACTGCTCAGTCTCAGGTGTTCCTTTATAGCCGTACAAATGGACTAAGACACTGTACATCTGTAATCTGCAAGTTAATGTCTTTTACCAAATTTGGAAATTTTCAGCCACTGTTTCTCAAACAAGTTTTCTGTGACACACTCTTTTTCTGGAACTCTGATGACATAAATGTCTTTTGCTTTTTCCAGAGTTCTCTTAGTCTTTGTTCATTTTTATCAATCCCTTTTTTCTCTGTCATTAAGGTTGTATAATTTCTCTCTTCAAGTTTACCTTCATTTCTCTTTCTCATTCTAATATTGACCCCACTGTCTGAATTAATTATGTCCATTTTTTTAGTTCCCAAATTTCCATTTAGTTCTTCTTTATGTTATCTATTTCTTTGCTGACAATTTTGATTTTTCTGTTTGTTTCAAGGATGGTCTGCCTTACTCCCTGGAGCACAATCATAATGGTGGCTTTTGATTTCCTTTTCCACTGTGAGTTGAGATTTATCAGTCTTTCACTAGCTGAGGAAATTTTGGATTGTATCATGGACATTTGGAATATTATATTATGAGATTGTGGATCTTGTTTAAATCTTAAGGAGATATTTGAGTTTTTCTTCTTTTGATTTTTTTTGATAAGCAAGATATCTGGTTAGTTTCAGTCTACATTTTTTTCACATTTAAAATAAATTTTTATTTTTCAAAAATCACATTTTAATTATTTTATAACTTTTACGGTCAGTGGTACATGTGCAGGATGTGCAGGTTTGTTATATAGGTAAACGTGTGTCATAGGGGTTTGCTCTACAGAGTATTTCATCATCCAGGTATTAAGCCTAGTACTCATCAGTTATTTTCCCTGAAACTCTTCCTCCTCCTACCTCCTCAGTCTCTGGTAGGCCCCAGTGTACATTGTTCCTCTCTATGTGTCCATGTGTTCTGATCATTTATCTTCCACTTACAAGTGAGAACATGCAGTGTTTGGTTTTCTTTTCCTGCATTAGTTTGCTAAGGATAACAGCCTCCAGCTCTACCCAGGTCCCTGCAAAGCACATAATCTCATTCTTTTCTATGGCTGCATGGTATTCCATGGTGTATATGTTCCACGTTTTCTTTATCCAGTCTATCACTGATGGACATTTAGGTTGATTCCATGTCTTTGCTATTGTGAATAGTGCTGTAATGAACACATGTGTGTGTATATCTTTATAGTAGAATAATTTTATTCCTTTGGGTATATACCCAGTAATGGGATTGCTGGGTCAAATGATATTTCTTTCTCTAGCTCTTTGAGGAATCGCCACACTGTCTTCCACAATGGTTTAATTAATTTACACTCTCAACAACAGTTTCTCTGCAACTTTGCCAGAATCTGTTGTTTCTTGACTTTTCAATAATCACCATTCTGACTGGCATGAATGGTATCTCATTGTGGTTTTGATTTAAATTTCTCTAATGGTCAGTCATGTTGAGCTTTTTTTATATACCTGTTGGCCACATGCATGTTTTCTTTTGAGAAGTGTTTGTTCATGTCCTTTGCTCACACCTTTCTAATGTTTTTTTTTTTCAATCCTGTAAATTTGTTTAAGTTCCTTATAAATGCTGGATATTAGACCTTTGTCAGATGCATAGTTTCAAAATGTTCTCCCATTTGGTAGGTTGTCTGTTTACTCTGATAATAGTTTCTTTTTCTGTGCAGAAGTTCTTTAGTTTAACAAGATCCCATTTGTCAATTTTTCTTTTGTTGCAATTGCTTTTGGAGCTTTCATCATGAAATCTTTGCCCATGCCCTGAATGGCTTTACCTAGGTTGTCTTCCAGGGCGTTTATAGTTTTGGGTTTTACATTTAAGTCTTTAATCCATCTTTGGTTGCTTTTTGTATGTGGTCTAAGGAAGGGGTCCAATTTCAATTTTCTGCATATGGCTAACCAGTTCTCCCAGCATCATTAATTACACAGGAAATCCTTTCACCATTGCTTGTTTTTGTCAGGTCTGTCAAAGATCAGATAGTAGTAGATGTGTGGTCTTATTTCTGGGTTCTCTAATCTGTTCCATGGGTCCATGTATCTTTTCTTCTACCAGTGCTGTGCTGTTTTGGTTGCAGTAGCCTTGTGGTATAGATTGAAGTTCGGTAGTGTGATATCTCCAGCTTTGTTCTTTTTGCTTAGGATTGCATTGTCTATACAAGTTCTTTTTTTTGGTTCCATATGAATTTTAAAGTATATTTTTCTAGTTCCATGAATAATGTCAATGGTAGTTTGATGGGAATAGCATTAAATCTATAAATTGCTTTGAGCAGTATGGCTATTTTCATGATATTGATTTTTCCTATTTATGAGCGTGGAATGGTTTTCAATTTGTTTGTGTCCTCTCTGAGTTCTTTGAGCAGTGATTTGTAGTTCTCCTCGGGGATGTCCTTCATTTCTCTTGTTAGCTGTGTTCCTAGATACTTTATTCTCTTTGTGGCATTTGTGAAAGGGAGTTTATTCATGATTTGGCTCTTGGCTTGTCAGTCTACAACCTCTGACCCACTCTCTTCCAGCCATAGTTCCAATATCTACTCATTTCTCTGTTACTTTCAGAGCTACTTAGGTCTGTTCCATATGCATAGCCCCAGTGGCCAGTCTGAGGCCTGGCCAGTGGCCCATAATTTAATGAAGTTCTCAAAGACAATAATACACTGTCAAGACTAGATACACTCATGAACAGCTCTCAGATGAGCCTAGGAGTTCATAAACAATATGATGCAACTGATCTCTCATTCTCCCTTTGCTTTTTTGTCATCTGTCTGATGTTTTCTTCATGATTCCAGGCTCCACTCTCCCTTTTTTAATACTATAGTCAGAAAATCAGATTTTGTTTTTTCTGTTCTGCTTCACAGTTCCCATGTCTACATCTATATCAGTACCAAGAAGCATAAGGTCAGAGAGAAAAACACAACTAGGAATTGCTCTGTTTTTTTCAGCACTTCAATAATAAAGTCACTTTTGTGAGTACAGCTCCCCTGGTCAGAATGTATTCTCTTCACAGAGAGAGGTCCCTAGAGCCACTGCTCCCATCATCTTCACCTCTACAATACCATCATGTTATTGTCTTGGGGCTGGATGGGAAAGAACAGAAAAAAAAGAGGATATCCCACATACACACATTCCTTATGACACTTAGGAGTCTCATTTTCTCCTCTTAAATCTGTAGGAGAGAAATTCTTTTGGAGCGTTTTCCGTCTCTATCTGCTGTTTACTTCTGGATTTTGGCTGCTTTTGAGTCCAGGCAGGATGATTCTGGAGTGGGGAAAAATGAGAAATTCACTGCCAGTATTGTATTATATCAAATTTTGTTCTCTTTTGTTAAGCTGCTGTCTATCATTGGCTTTTGGAGTACTTAGTTAGGGGCTTCCTGCATTCTATCTAGAGCTTATTGTTGTATTCAAAGAGAAAGAGTCATAGGATAGAGTGTGTTTATGCCATCTAGCCAGGAACCAGAACCTCAAGGACAAGGTAATTTTTATAGTTAAACTTTGGTAATGAAGGAAACATCTCAAATGTGCCTCACTTTTTGGTGGCCCTAGTCCTATTATCACTATGAAGTGATATTTTGAATATTTTATCCTCATAGTATGGCCTGATATGCCTACATTGTAGTCTCTTATGAGAACATTTTCTCTATTTTATCACAATATAGGGCTATTGTGCTCTGTGTTGAACTTGGTTAGGTGATGTTCAGTCTAAAACCTTTGATGAATTTTAACTCTAACTGAAATTACAACTTTTTTTCTTTGCTAACCATTAAAAACTACCATACCAGCTGATTCAGCATCAAGATTTTCTGGATTTACAATTAGCTCAGGACATAAAGAACTTCTAGAAAATATCATTCAACTAGATGATCTTATTGTACCATTATATCCAAAGAGAAATGGCATCTTTATTTAAAAATCTCTTTGGATATGATGGTAAGCTCTTTACATAGGACCAGGTTGAATGAAAAGTAAAAAAGGAGGAGGTGGCTATATTTTCCAAAGAGGCCCACAGTAAGATGTGGTCAGTAGGAGGTCCTGTATTCTTAGGATGGGACTCATGGTCTGTATTACAAAGGACAGGTAGAGACTAGTCAGAGGAGCCACTAATAACCTGAAATGTGTCTTCTGATACTGTAAAATGGAAGAGTAGAACCACTAGCAGATTATCATTCACAAGAAGTCCCTAAATTATTATGTGAAACAATCACTAATCCATATACTTCAGACCCCTTCTGCTAAACATAATAAATGTCCCATTTTATATCTGAGATTTTGAGCTGTTTCCCATGCTCCTACCAAGGAAATGCTATATGACCACCAGGTTTGATTGCCCATTGCACAGTAACAAGCCAGTACATGAAACAGCGGGAGTTGCAGCAGAGAATGAATATAATAACTGTAGGTTGGCCAAATGAGAAGGTGAGAGGAAACCTCAAATTTGCCTCTCAAGAGGTTTCGGGACCCAATTTGATGACAATACATTTATTGAGAAGAGTGAATAGGGTTGTAACTCTACTTTTAAATTCATGGTTGAAATGCAACTATAGAGTTTTTAAGGGATCTGAACAGATGATGGGCTAAAGGGTGGTGGCCGCTGATGAGTCAAGAAGTGAGGGGTAAAGTCATGGGACAGGGAGATGAAGAAACTACATTTCTGTGCTGAGTAGGTTCCTTGGGGAGGGTCTTCAGACCAGTTGGCATTAGCCGTCCTGCTGGAATTCAGGATCTGGAAAATACCTTACGCAATTTTTGGGTAAAATGGTCTATCATCAGAGATTCTATCTATAGGAAAAGTGGAGGAGCAGGTGGTCACTGTGCTACATGACTCTCAGGTAGCAGCTGCAGAAAAGTCAGTCGAAGTGCACCAGTCCACCCTGGTCAATGCCTAACTATGATTCTGCCTATAGCCTAGTGTGTAAGTCTAGCTAGCCCCATGACGGTGATTTCAGTTCCCCCTTGACTTGTTCATTTCCTCAGTCTTGAGGCAGGAGGGAATCAGACAGTGACCACTCTGGTTGCTTCCTGCTGACAAAGGACACAGATAATGGAGGAGTATCTCAGTCAGGATTGAGGAAATGAAACTGTCCTGTAGTGGCCTGTAGATATTGCTGAGTGCCAGGTCTGGGGCTCTTACCCTGCGTAATAAAAACATTAGTGCTCTTGTTAAATTTTGACACAAATTTAACAGAACACTGAATAGTGAGGCAAAGTATGGGCTCTATTAATAAGAGGAAAAGTCCTAACTTTAGGTGCTGATGAAGTCAGCTTTTAGAGCTAATTGAAAGCCCTGAGGCATTCATGAGAAAGTCCAGAGAACAAGTCGGATAATTCTGGGGTGTCTGGAGAAATCTACTGGTTTCACGAGTGTCAGGATAGCTTTTGTAGTCTTAGCCCAAAATAAAATGCTGTCTGTACTCATAAGTGTGATGTCAGATTGTTTTTTATGCTGAAGATATTTGATTGCTTGGATTTTCTTGATACTGTTTACATTGTGGTGAGCAGATGAATAAATTTCCATATTCAAAATTTATCCCATAAATTATTTCACATGTATACAACATCAGTGCAGAATTCAGAAGTCTTTTTTTTTTTTTTTTTTTTTTTTTAACATGGTAACCCTGTTTGTAAAAACAGGGCAGGATAAGTTATACATGACAGACAGCAAGTGTGGTAGGCAGGGTGATGTGCCACCCTCCCCTTGCCCAAGATGTCTTCATCCTACTGCTGGCAACTTGTGAATATGTTACCTTACATGACAAAAGGCACTCTGCAGGTGTGACTAAGTTAAGGTTCTTGAGAACATTATCCTGGAATATCCAGATGGGCCCAGTGTCATCACAAGGTGCCTCATAAGGGAAAGAGGGAGGCAGGAGCATTAGAGAGGGGGATGTGATGACAGGAGCAAAGCTGGAGTGGTATAGTCATGGCCACAGCCAAGGAATGCAGGCTGCCTAAAGGAGATGGAAAAAGCAAAGAATGTTCTCCCCTGTAGCTTCTAGAAGAAACATAACCCTTGATTTTAGCCTCTTAACACCCATTTTGGACTTCCTAATACCAGAACTATGAAATAATTAATTCATTCTGTTTTAAGCCAGTAAATTTGTAGTAATTTGCTACAGCATCGTAGAGAATGAATACACCAAGATTTGCAGGTAGAGTCTGTATGAAGGAGAACCATATGCATCACAATGAATTTGCCTAGACTGAAGTTACATTAGTGGTGGAGCAGGGGGAAGGGCCGGGAGAGTGGGAGTGAAAAAGAAAGATCATTTTGTGAAAGTTCTTAGGCTAGCTGGAACTTCAGTCTTACTTTTTATTTTTTCTGTTTCTCTAATTTGAGTAGAATATTCCCTCTTTCTGTATTTCTTCCTTATGTTGCTTGACCTTCCCTCAAAAGCTAGAGATGAAATGTTTTTATTCAAGTAGTATTAAAATTCATTTAGATTGTTTCAAATTTACCTAAAGGATCAAAGGTAAAGACTACCTGTGAAACTTTCTTCAGCTAATTAGGAAACAGGTCAAATTGGCCTCAAAGTGACTCCTAATTAAAATAATTTTTCTAGTTGAATATTTCTTTTCCTTCTTTAATGATTATTTTAAAATACAGACTTCCAGAGAAGAATAGCAAAACCACAAATACATAATATCTTTGACTCTCAAATTTTTATTTAAATGATGAACAGAAGTGAAAATGGAGATAAACCTCCCTGAGCGTTGGGAATGCCATCCACATATTGGAAACCTCAGGGAATAGAGTTAGCAAGAAGTAATATAAATCAGATTCCTTTCCTGAGAAGGAGCAGCTGCCTGGGAAGTAATCAGAGAAGATGCTAATCAAATCCGTCTACCATCTCCTAATTCAGAGAATGAGAGCCAGGGTGAGGGAAGACCATGGGGCATGTGGAGCCCTCTGCCACCTGGAAGTCACTGGGTGCGCCTGTAGGCCACAGGTGATGGGGTGATGAGAACAGGAAAGGATCATGGTCTCCAGCAATGGCCTATTCCTGGAGGTTGGGTTATGCTAAAGAGAAAGCTAAATATCAGGACGGCTTGTGTCCATCTTTGTGCTTTTTCAAACACAGGGAAGAAATATCAAAGTACTCTGAGATTATAAATTAACCACCTACCTACTTACTTCCCTAGGTTTGCTGGGTCTCTATAAGCTAATACAAAAGTAGAGTAAATGTCATTTTTTTTTTTAATTCTGAATTTAAGAATTTCAGGAAGGTGCTTGATATAGTTCGCCTGTGTTCCCTCCCAAATCTCATCTTGAATTGTAACTCCCATAATTCCTATGTGTCATTGGAAGGACTCGGTGTGGGGTAATTGAATGATAGGGGTGGGTCTTTTCCATACTGTTCTTGTGATAGTGAATAAGTCTCAAGGAGATAGGATGGTTTTATAAAGGGCATTTCCCATGCACGTGCTGTCTTGCCTCCCGCCATGTAAGATCTGACTTTGCTCCTCATTCTCCTTCCACCATGGTTGTGAGGCCTCCCCAGCCATGTGGAATTGTGAGTTCATTAAGGCTCTTTTTCTTTATAAATTACCTAGTCTTGGGTATCTCTTTATTAACAGTGTGTGAACAGACTAATACAGTGCTTATCCCTTGAAATAAGTATAACTAATGTTTAACTATAAACTAATATATAATGATGAACAAATGAAAAATAACTTTATGCAAAAATATTACATGTCAGCTGGAAGGAAAGTTTAGAGAATCTCTCATTTTCAATTATAAATGATTGAAGAGGACATTTCATCTTTGAATCAAGTTCCAGCATTTATTAATATAGCTCAGGGGAGTCCTCATAAAGAATAAAAATATATATTGTCTGGTTTAGGGATTATAAACAATACAGGTGGAGTGTGATAGATGAGTTTTTGTAAAAATCACATTAAAAAATAGTAGACACATGAGAAATTTAAAGGTTATATGGAAAAGATAAAAAGAGGAAAGTAAAAAATAAAAGATCATTTTTCCTACTTGCCTACAGTTGGTTGATATATCTGAAAACTGTCTTAAAAGTTACTGTCCTGCCTAGGCGCAATGGCTCACGCCTGTAATCCCAGCTTTTTGGGAAGCCCAAGGCAGGCGGATCATCTGAGGTCAGGAGTTCAAGACCAGCCTGACCAACATGGTGAAACTCTGTCTCTCCACTAAAAATTTTTAAAAATTAGCCATGCATGGTGGCACGTGCCTGTAATCCCAGCTACTTGGGAGGCTGAGGCAAGAGAATCACTGGAATCAGGAGGTGGAGGTTGTAGTGAGCCGAGATCATGCCACTGCACTCCAGTCTGGGTGACAGAGTGAGACTCTAGCTCAAAAAAAAATTTTAAAAAAGTTACTGTCCAGTTATAGGACTCAACAACTGATTCTGCAATACAAGGAACAGAAGTGACTAATGTACTCCTACTACAGGAAGACTTCTCTGGACAACCTCCAGAGAAAGAGAATCTTGGCAGTGGTGAAAATCTGGATAACATGGATTAATGTCCTTGGCCTGCTCTTGATCAAGGATAAGAAAGAGTTTAACCATAGATCATGCACCCAATTTGATGACAATACATTTATTGAGAAGAGTGAGTAGGGTTGCAACTCTACTTTTAAATCTATGGTTGAATTGCAACTATAGGTTGGCTACAAATACAAGAGTTTGGAAAAGATTAATGCAAATGTTCTGTGAGAAACAATTGTTTATATTAAACTCCCAATAAAAATTATTGTTATTTTACTACTTTTTTGTAAATGGTATGCTACAATCCTTTATATAGGCAAAATTTGTAATACATCTGTGTCTTCTCATATACACACACACACGCACACACACACGTTTTTCCAGAGCCAGTTATTAAACATTTACCAGCATATCACTGTTTATGATATTTCTTAAAAATCAATTAGAAATAACTGAAAAATTAACTGTATATAAAATAAATATAAAAAACTTATGGGAATATTTTATTTAATAAAATTGATAGTAGGGTTTGATTTGTTAATTGAGAAACTATTAAAGGAGAGAATCACTAAAACTTATACATATACCTAAAATACATGCTTTCAACTTAAAGTAAATATTTATGACAATTTACAAATTTAGGAGGCCATTTCTTTTGGTGTGTGTGCACTCATTAAAATTCCACTTGGTATTTCTTGTGTAAATTACATTAATTAATGCAAGACTTTGAGGACATCTGCAACCTGATCTGTGTAACTTGCCCAAGTTTGCACAAGTAGGTAAGTTTTAGAGCTGAGATTTGACCCCAGGGAGTATGAAGACAGAATCTGTATTCTTTTTTTTATGTTAAGAATGCTGCTTTTTATTTATTAGGCATTCAACAATCAACAACAGTATTTAGTCCACAAGGTTATATTCGGAGCTTTACTATGTTTTTTTCCCATTGGATTCTCTTGACTCTACTAACATTTTAGGATACCTGATCCCAGAGAAGTTCAAAGAAAACTCAAGTTAGAATTCAATTACTCCCTAGTTCCTTGTAATTAAATAATAAGGTTAAATTTTAGCAACATATGTTAATATTATAAAATTTTAATCCCTGAAAATTGGAATTGGATCTGGTCTCAGTAACTGACACATTTCACTTTTTGGGCTATTCACAAAGGACATTTCAATGCTATTGTTTTTCCTATTTTTCTTAGAACCTGTGTTCTTAAGTACAGTGCACTGCCCTGAGGCACCCTGTGTAGATGCTGGAGAGCAACCCATCTGCCAGGAGTATTCATTGTGCAGGAGGCATCAATGTGTGTGGCAGAGACATAGGAGGACATGGAGAAATCAGTTACAAGAGTTACAATAGCTTTATTTGATAACAACAATAACTCATTTAAACATATCATAAAACTCTCATTTTAAAAGCACAATGAGATACCACTTTTCACCTAGTAGGATGGCTGGAATCCAAGGGCCAGATAATAACAAGTGTTGATGTGGATGTGGAGCAATTTGAACTCTCATACATTGCTGGTGGGAATGCAAAATGTGTAGCTGGAGACAGTCTGAAAGTGATTCAATGGTTAAATAGAGTTCCCATATGATCCAGCAATTCTGCTTCTATGTATCTACCCAAGATAAATGAAAACATGTGTCTTCACAAAAACTTGTACATGAATGTTTATAGAAGCATTCTTCACAATAACCAAAAAATTAAAACCCATATTTCCAACTGTTTTTAAAATCCCAAGAAAAACATTAAGATAGATGCTAATATGAAATACACTTGTTCTATTTGAAGAAAATGTTACAGTTTTGATGAGACCTAGAAAAAGATGAAAAAAGGGATGTGTATTTATGTAAACAGAATTTTGTGCCGTGCGTATGGATAATGTGTCAGAAAACTCAATATTGTAAACATATTAATTCATCCCACATTACTTTTTAAAATATAGGCAAATTATTTAATTTCAATAGAAATATCATCTTTCTGCATTTTGTATTTAATAGAATTCTAAAGGTTACTTACAATTTTAAAGCTGATGAGAATTGTCTTGACATTTTAAAAAGAAGAGAGACTTACTTTACCACATATAAGATGTTATTTAATTTTAACACTTGTACAAATGTGAAAAGGAAGTTATTTTAATTAAACAGAAGGAATCAGGAACATAATTTAATAATAATTGAATTTGTATACAAAATAATTGAGGATAGGAACAATTATTGAATAAATTATAATAAGATATTATTAGGAAATAAAATTCAATTTGACTCCTACCTTATATTGCAATAAATTACAGATGAATTTTAAAATGTAACCTACTGAAAACATAAAGTCATAAAAGAACTGAAATAGACTAAATGCAGGTGATGTCAGTTAAAGAACATCCTAGAGACAAAGATTGTACAAGAAATCATAAATCAACATTTTGAGATGTACAAAAATGTAAATATTCTGTATATCAAAAAGTAATGTGAAATTTAAAGTGAAATAGCAAACAGGGAAACATGTATGCACAATATAAATGCTTTCTATCTGTAATATATACAGAGCTTTTACAAATCACTAAGAAAAAGACAGCAAAAAATACATCACGTATACTAGTAATTATTTAATTAAACATCCACTTATGAAAACATGTTGCTATGCACAACTAATAAATTAAGTGCAAATATACAGTTAATGAGATGTTATCTTTTACATAATTAGAAAGAAACTTAAAAGCATGATTATCACTGTTGTCAAGAATGAAATAAAAGAGACATTCTTGAAAATCTTTAGTTTATATACAAATTTCTATGGCCGTTTCAGAGAGGCATTATCCTATGGGAGTAATTAGTGATGTTAGAAGACTAACATGTAAGGACATTCATGATTGTGTTATTTATTTTTACCAAAAATAACTAAACAAAAGCAACCTTAATAGCTCCAAATATGCCCAGCAAACTTTGGTACATCCATTTAATTGAAAATTATGTAGCCACTAACAAGTATAGTTTCAAAGCATTTAATTATATGAGAAAATGATATATCAAGTCCAAAACTTAATGTACACAAATCCAAGTGTTTTCTATATGGACACCCAAATCGTCCTCACACACGCATGCACTAAATCATGTTTATAAAAACACTCACAGATGAACTCTTTATGTTAAAATATTTATGATGATTTTCTCTAGTTAATATTACAAAAATTTCTATTTTCTTCTGAAGGTTTTAAAATTTTTCCCAATTTTCTATAGTATATCTATTTGCTTTTATAAGTAGGAGCTAGGTTATTAAAATAAAACCACAAGTTTTAAATTGAAAATATTGCATTGATTTTTCCAATTGAATAATAAATATTAAATTAACAAACATTCATTGAAAAGCTTCTATATCCCCAGCACAATTCTAGGCACAACAGTCACAAAGAAAATTTCTGTCCTTTAGAACCTTACATCCCACTTAGCAATCACACAAAAACACCTCCCCCAGACTGATGCCAAAAAGTGTGTGTTTGGGGAGCTCAAAGTAACTAAATGGAGGATCATAAGTCTCATGTTCTAATGACTCAACTAACTCAAAATGCATTCTCTATCTATGTAAACATTGGTCAACTGTAGATACCTCATAGGTAAGCCACAAATTTATGTCAGAGTGGTCAGGTACCTGATGGCATAACAGAAGATATGCATAGTTTAAGTCCAGGCTTATTATCTTTCCTAAAACTCAGACACTATAATTCTGGTTTTCCAAAACTCAGCATTTCAAGTGTCTGTGTCTTTATCGAAGATTCATCATTTTTCTGTCCCACAGTTTATGCAAATTCATTAGTAGTCTTGGATCCACACAGACGTGCCTATTTATAGACAATGGGGTAAGAGATTTATTCTATCTCTTCTGTCATTTAAACAAATTCAGTCATATCCACATTCTTTCACTCATCTTAGATTCTAAATTTCTGGAGGACAGAGACCCTACAGGCTATTCTGAAATCTGTATAGACACTAACTTAATCACATAAATTATTAATAAATACATGAATGCTTCAGGATGATTAACTCTGGGTTATTCAGTACGTAGGAAACTGTGCACATTATCTGATTAATGACTTACCTGGGGTGGTGTATAAATATGCTCTTACAAACATGTCTATACAAGCTTTGCTTGCTGTGATGAAAATCATGTTTCCAGACTATTTACACAAAATTAAGCTGACACTGCCAAAAAAAAATGAGTTAGTTGTGAGAATGTATATCCTTTTATAGCAGCCGATGCTACTGGGGTGGGGCAGGACAAAGAATGATCATATTCAAGGAAGGAGAATATTGTCAGGACTAGATTATTTCTACATAAAATCTTATATTGAGTATGTGAAGAAATGGCTTAAAGTAAGCCCCATATTTAATTTGCGCTATATTTTCCCTTCCTGAGAAAAAAGATTTTGGCTATTCTAGCACATTCACCATTTTGCTTAAGACACATGTCCAGTTATTAGGAGAACTAAGAAATGTTCCAAAATCTGCATAGAGCTCAGAAGAAAATTATCATATTACTTCCTAAAACCAGCATGTTTAAACTTCCACAGCATCATAATACTCTGTAGAGCTTTTACAAACAATTTCCTGGGCCCCATTCTCAGCAATTATAGTTTCAGTAGATTTGGCTTGAACCAAGAATTGCTACTAAAACAAAAACAAAGAAACCTTATAAGGATAATTCTGATATGCCCTAAAGGCAGAGAACCACCATCTAAAGATACATTAATATCTCCTCAATAATTTTAAAAATCATGTCAGGAAATTAATTGAGCATGGGCAACATGGCAAGTCCCTGTCTGTACAACAAAATTAAGAATTAGCTGAGTGTGGTGGTGCTCGCCTATGGTCCCAGGGTACTCAGGAGGCTGAGGTGAGGAGGATCACTTGGGCCCAGGAGATTGATGATGCACTGAGCCATGGTCACACAACTGAACTCCAGCCTGGGTGACAGAGAACCTGTTCCAAAAACAAAACAAAACAACAGAAAACCCAGAAAATTAATTGTTCATATATCTGAGTTTTTCATAACCTAGATATACCAACTTAATTCAATTCTGCCAGTATTTATGAAGTATCTATTGTATATAAGTAACTTTGCTTTAATTGGGGGAATACCAAGACATGCTAAAAAATCAAACAAACAAACCTATTACACAATTACATAGGTAATTAAATTTCAAGGGAGAATCTATAGAATCTACAAGATATGGAAACAGTGCTATCCTCATAGCATCTTTTGAAGTTTAAAGGGGAAGAAGTCTTACCAATCTTATCAAATTATGAAAATCATATGAAATACAGAGTTTTTGAGATAAACATTGAGGGACTGATGGGGATGTGACAAACTGAACTGCAGAGCAGGACAGGGCAGGGCACTACTGAAGTAGGGAACAGAAAACTATGGGGCAAATTGTCTGGAGCTTAAATAGAAAAGGTAAAGTGAGAAAGTTCTTTTGGAAAATTAATTCTATAAGCAACAAACCAGTCTAACAAAAAGAAAATAATTCCCTTACAACCATAGTACTTAATAAAAACTCATTTTCAAAGAAAGCTTAAAAAAAGAATAGTAATACCAAAGGAATGAATTAGGGGGGGAAAAATGAGGTTATGATGTGATATGGTTTGACTCTGTATTCCCACCCAAATCTCATGTTGAATTGTAATTTCCAGTGTTGTGGTAGGAACCTGCTGGGTGGTGATTTAATCATGGAGGTGGATTTACCCCTTGCTATTCTTGTGATACAGAGTGATTTCTCACGAGATCTGAAAGTGTGTGGCACTTCCCCCTTCACACTCTCTCTCTCCTGTTGCCATGTGAAGATGTGCTGGCTTCCCTTTCACCTTCTGCCATGATTGTAAGTTTCCTGAGGTTTCTCCAGCCATGGCTCCTATACAGCCTATGGAATTGTGAGTCAATTAAATTTATTTTCTTTATAAATCACCTAATATCAGGTAGTTCTTTATAGCAATGTGAGAATGGACAAACACATGGTGTTAAAGAAATAAAATTGGGAACAAAACAACAGTATTAAGAACATATATGTCAGAAACTATAATAAAGAGAACACTATGCCTGAAATTTAATTATTAAAATAAGGCATAAGCATTAGTGCAGAGGATAAATATAAAAAATTAAAACATTTAAATAAATTATGCCATATTTCATTAAATCAAAGGTGCCATTATTTGTAAGTCATGCTATCATGCTATGTACCACTATAACAGGAAAAGTGCTACAATTACACTATAATGTAATGCTGTATTATTTCTCAGAATTGTTATATTTACCAAAGGAGCTTATTTAATCTTTAATCTTAAACATAGATTATTTTGTACACATAGCATTTTGCTGCACACAAAAAGGATACCATAAATATAATATATTAGTTAAGACAGTGCTAGTTCTTCACATGGTATCCAATTGTTCTGAATCACTTTTCAACTCGGAGTTATTGATATCTGTGTTTTCTTCATTAAATATCTTGACAATGGCAACATAACATGACATCATTTAATTGTGACTACTATAGCTTAGTAAGAAAATACAGCATTGAGTCATTGCTCCATTGATAAATATTTGTTTCAAAGGTAATCCAAAATACAAATAATGTGTCTGAATAAAAATTAAAAGAACGGATTTTTGAAGGTGTATTCAAAATTGTAAGAGAAAGATATTCATGGAATAAGTTATACTCTGCTTCAAAACAGATATACATATTTATATTTATATATATTTACACATACATACATATATAAAATTTAGGTATGAGAGAAATGCTTATTAAGATATTACATTTCAAAAAATGGGCTGTGTAGTACATGATGTAAGCAAATGGGACTGAGATTCAAACTGCCCAAGTTCAGATCACAGTCTTTCCAGTTACCATCTGTGTCCTCCCAGGCAATCTCTGTTACCTCTCTGGGGGTGGAAGTAATATACCACTGATAGGGTTGTCACGCAGATTAAACAACTATCAATAAGTGTGCTCAATAACTGTTAGGTACCTGTTACAGCATTCAGAGAGTTTTACTCTGGCCAACGTGGAGTAACAGAGACTGGATTTACTCTCCCACCTGAAATTAGAAAATTGGGCCAACCGTATGACACTAAGGATTTTAAGACATTAAATATCAGACAACAAACCATAAGCATCCCTGAGACAGTAGTAAGAAGTGAGGTGAGTTCTGTTGTTGCCACATTGTTTTGCCTGGGGAGAGTTTCCAGGCCATAATGCAGGTAGGGGGACTCCAGACAGAGTCCATTGGTTTCCCAGAGTTGAGTTGATGGAGATGGGAGTCCATGAAGGCTCAGGGCAAAGGACTGGAGAAGAGAGAGCTGCAGAGACAGTAAGATCTGAAGATTTGCAGAGGGTCCCTTCAGTCTTCAGCTGAGTAGAGATCAACATGTGCTTGTAAGGAAGCTACCTGAGGGCAGGGAGAGAATCACCTGAAAGAATTAGGGAAAATAACTTCTGGGGTTCACACAAAGTCAGAAACTGTTCCTGTTCCCAAGAGCCAGATTGGGAAACCCCATAACTCATGGGACATGCAGTAGAGTAGCAAGATACTTTTGTTGTAGGAAAGAATTAGCTCTAGACACAGTGCTGCCCAGTCCAGCCTGACAAAGTTTAGAAGCAAGACCCGAAACCCTTGGAATGTGTCTGATCAAATCTTTTGCCTATTTTTTCAGTTGGGTTTTTGTTTTTTTATTATTGAGTGTTGAAGGTCTTTATCAGATACGTGGCTTGCAAATACTTTGTTCCAATGCGTGGTTTTGTATTTTCATTCTCTAAATAATGTCTTCCAAAGGGCAAAAATTCTCATTAAATTTCAATTTATTAATATATACACACAAATGTTCATGGCAGCTTTATTAGTATTAGCAAAAAACTAGAAACAATGCAAATGCTATCAACAGGTAAATGAATAAATAAATCTTGGTATATTCATACAATGGAATACTACTCAGTGATATAAATATTCCCTTATGCAAAAATGTGAGTGCATCTCAAAATAATTGTGCTTAGTGAAAGAAACCAAACCCTCAACCCTTTTCCAAAAGAGTATATACTGTGTGGTTTCATTTACATATAGCTCTAGAAAATAAAAGCTAATGGGCAGTGAGTAAAAGCAGATCAGTGGTTGACTAAAGAGTGGGGAATGAGAGAGTTGGAGTGGGGAGGACAAAACGATTACAAAGAAGCACAAGGGCCTGGCGTGCTGGGTCATGCCTGTAATCCCAGCACTTTGGGAGGGAGAAACAGGCAGATCTCCTGAAGTTAGGAGTTCGAGACCAGCCTGGTCAACTTGGTGAAACCCTATCTCTACTAAAATACAAAAAATTAGGAGGGTGCGGTGGTGCACACCTGTAATTTCAGCTACTAGGGAGGTTGAGACAGGAGAATCACTTGAACTTGGGAGGCAGAGGTGGCAGGGAGCTGAGATTGCACCACTGCACTCCAGCCTGGGCAACAGAGTAAGACTGTCTCAAAAAAGAAAAAAAAAAAAGGCACAAGATCACATTTGGGAGTGGTGAGTGTGCTCATTATCTTCATGGTGGAGACTATTTCATGGGAATACATATATACACACACATTTTAAAACATCAGATTGTATACTATAATATGTGCAATTCATTGTGTGTGAATTATACCTCAATAAAGCTCTAAAAATTAGTCACTCGGCCATGTAAGCACAAAAACCAAATACAAAGAAAAAAAAATCAAGCTAACTTCAGGTTTCTCGTTGCCATATCATTTTATTTTATTTACCTAGTGATTTTAAAAAGGCCATTGACAGACTTTATCTAGTATGTAAGAACCCTGAGCATACAGCATCGGTGATGCTTTTTTACAAAGAAGTAAATAATTACGAATCATTCCATGTTGGTGACTCTGTAAACTAGTGCAGGGTGCTGTTGGAAGGTATCCTGGAAGCCCTGATTCAGTCTGAGTGTCCAAAGGTGGTGTCCCCAGGGAAGTGACATCTGTGCTAAGAAAAGAGAACTTCTGGTTGAAAAGAAGTCAAAAGAGTATTTTTGGAAGAAAGAGCCTGTGTACCTGAGGTTTTCTCTTATAGGCAATTAAAATCTACTTTAGAGAATATGGTACCAGACCTGATTCAAATATTTAAGAACTTTGCTAAAGTCACACTAGTAAATGCCAAAGACTATACAAAACCTAAACAGCTCTATTTGACCTATATGATCCCCAAAAGAAGTTTATAACTTAATCATATGAGCTAAAAAGGGGAAGAGTCAGACTGCCTCTGGGAAAATACAGAAGATCTATGCAGAAGTTTTCAAATGTCTCCGCTTTTTAAAAGACTTCCAGTGTTTCTTGCTGGATAAATTCCAAATAGGTTTGCAGGATATATAAAATCTGCACCATTTGCTCTGGGCTTACTCTTCTATGTGTATTCATCAGTCTTTCTTTTTCACGCTCCTGTCATATTGAAAAACCTCCAAATTTCACAGGCACTACTGTCTTACTCCTTTGCCGGTATTGCTCCCTCTGCCCCACCTTGCCTGAGAGTGATAATGGTGTGTGTTAAGACTCTTCTAATGGAATGCTCACTGAGTGGTTTGACCCTATCCTTTAGCCAACATAGAGGATCTGAGTCATCAAACCCGCCCTCCATCCCTGTCATGGCACTCTTTAAAAATACATGTCAGTTTTCAAACCATTTTTAAAAATAAGAGATGGGGTGTCACTATGTTACCCAGGCTGGAGTGCCGTGGCTCTTCAAGGCACAATCATAGTGTAGTATAGCCTGAAACTCCAAGGCTCAAGGAATCCTCCTGCCTCGGCCTCCTAAGTAGCTGAGACAACCTTACAAGAAATGATGACAGAGACATTTGAAAGTTAAGCACCTTCATACTGCAGCATTTCATGAGTTGATAGGAAACACTGAATATCTCAGGGAAAGAACGTTTTGGAAGAGTTGGAATCACATTCTTAAGCAGTGGTTTTCAAACATTTTTAACAGTGGGGCCCCCTTTTTTTTTTCCACATGAAACCACAACTGTAATTCCATCTTACAATACAGATTAAAATAGGCCTTCTGAATAAAAGTTTAATTTATAATTTCATACTTGTAAGGTGATCAATAAGAACAAAGAGGCTATTTAGGGAACAACAAATTGTAGTACCTAACACACTTGAGTGTATGTGCTTTCTAATTACTGTTTTTAAAAAGTTTTAATTATGGTTTTTAAGAAGTCACTCGAACATTTGCAGACCCTGAAGCAGTCTTCAGTCTGACTTGGAAATTACTGTACTGCCTTAAGTCAGAAGTAGGGCTTAGACTGGAATCAATGGGTATTCAGGAAATTCAATGGTGTTGCTTGATTTAAGCCCAGGTCTTTCCAGCTCTGAAGCCCATGCTCTTTCCATTGCATCACTGTTCCCTAGGCTTTGCAAATTTGCCCTGAGGAGTTACAGACAGGCCTTTGCACAGTCCTGAGCCTCTAATTAACAAAGTAGAAAATGCACTGCTTCATGTGGGAAGCAGAGGACCCTGGACAACCCTGGACAACTCTGCAAACTCCTCATTCCCCTGAGAGGAGTGCCAGGCCAGATTGTGCAACCTTTTAGGAAAATGCATTTGGTGAGGCCACAGTTAACTGGACTTGGGCAACTTAACAATGATAAAAGACGAGGGTATTTGACTTTGTCCAAATACTTTCAGGAACAGGCAGTATCAAGTGCATTTGTGAGGTTCCTTTACCTCAATAGAAGCAAATAGCTTCTAAGTGAAGTGACTGAGAACAAGCTTAGAGGAAATCTGAGCTACCACCAAACCATATGAGGATAATAGGCATCTCAACACAGTGACCGGAGTCATGTACTGCTAATACACACAGACGCTGTGGGCTTCAGCCCATCTAAAAAGGCAGAGAGGTTGCACGGTGTATTAAATGCACTGATTTTTACAGCTAACATCTGGCCTCAAGGACAGCTGTGGTTAGGTTTAGTGAAAAATTTCAGTGAAAAATGGTTAAGTCAAAATATTTGGCCTCTCCTTTTGCATTAAAGCAGTTTGTTAATCAGTCAATCTGCATTGGGACTTGATATTTACTAGTTTCATTTTACTTGAGGCAAGAATAAACTTCTCAAACAAAGTTAAATATCACCCCTTGGACTCAAGGGAGTCTTACTCATATAGTGCTGTCTTTTCGGCTTGAAAAACATATATTTTTATTGTTATGAAATTAAGAATGTTTCTCTTAACATCCCTTGAGTCTTACTCATACTGGAGTCGCTTGGCCCTTGATGATGAGTAAACAGAGAATAAAGAGTGTAAAATGATTAGCATCTAAGCCTCCCTGCATGTCTGAGATTTTGAATAAAAGGGTAGTTAGCATGAATAACAACTCCTACATCATACACATGAAAACAAGACTGAGGGGTTTTATATTCAGTGCAGAAAAGTTGTCTCTCAAAATCTGTTGAGTCCACTTTGCAGTCTGTTTCTAATTTCTCAGAAAACACAACATGGGTTTAATGTGACCCTGAAGGATGTCAGGAAAACAGGGCTTGCCCTCTGATCCCCTGTGTGAAGCTTGTTGAATTAGTCTGAGCACATTTGAAATGAATCAAGATGGTGAACATCTGCCTCCCTTTGTTAGAAGAATCCTTCAATTTATAAATAAACACTTCATCTGGCAAAGATGGTGAATTCCTTCAGTCCATCTTGCCTTTCTTGAGCAACTTGAGCATGGGGCCAGTGGCACAAGGTGCATTCTGAATCCCATCAAGGGGCACAGAGAATGAAAACTAATTAGCTAATACTAATACCTTGCAGGCTTCTGCCTAGTCCTGTGTGGCAACTGATTCAGCTACCTGGAAGACACTTGGGAAACTATCTGGACTTTCCTGACTTTCACAACTAAATGACCCAGAGGTGCTTGAGGCCCCCGAGAGAGAAACACTCCTCAGTCAGCATTTCCTAATTGTGGAAACACGGAAAAGGCCACAAAGACAGTTGCCTGCCTTTCAGCCGCCCTTCTACTATCGCTACTATCACTACTACTACTACTGTCACCACTTTCACTACTATCAGGAGGGTACAGGAGACCCAGAGGAGATAGTTCTTTTAAGGGGCTGGGGGCATTAGAAAATAGGACGTTTAAGGAGAGGTTGGGCCTTCTACACCTCTTGCATACCCCAGCTTCCTTCTCCAGCTCTCATGAATGCACCAGACATGGCTTTACTACAGCTCTTCAGAGTGACCTCAATGATACTGCTTACAGCTCGCTTAATGGGTAGGATGCTTCTGTGAATTCAGGAAAATAATTTTTTGCTAAATGTTGCAAAAATTAAATGCCTATATTGAAAGTGAGGCCATTTTTACTAAAAAGATGATATTTTTCATACTTATGTTCCTACTCAATGAATATTGATTTGATTTGAATAATAAATTATTACAATGTGATTTTGGACATGATACTCAACTCCTGTAGGAAAGTTTCTCTAGCTCAAAAACAATGAGAATACTGATAGTTGAAGAGTAGTCTTCACAATGTGTCTTCACTTACATTTGTAATTAGTGACCTCAAAATAATCCTGTGATGAGGAGATGATCAATCCATTTAACATAAGGTTAAATAACCTATTTTTTTTAATTTAAAAAGGATAAATGTAACTATTTTAAAGTTAAAGAAGATATTTGAACTTGCTAAGATGTGGAATGGAACTAAGACCTAATCTTCCCATTTATCAGTCCTGTGTTCCTTCCAAGGCACTAAATCCAATGCACCAAAATAAATAAATACATAAATAAATAAATAAAACTGAAAACTGTCACCAACTCACTTCTTTCAAGGCTTAACTGAAAGAGAGAGATTCTGGTTTTGTTAACATGTCAGGCTAGGTACCAGGATGAACCCACTGAAGACAAAGAAAGCTGGATAAAATGTAGTTTTGAAAATATTATGAAAACCACCACTCAGTGGTTCTGAGATAAATTCCTTGAGAGTAGAGATTATTGTCTGTTTTTTACATTGCTATGTTCCCAACACATAGAATAGTAGTTGGAATATTACAGGGACTTCACAAATATTTGTTGAACGATTGATTTGGTGAGCTAGCAAGAAAGTAATGTTTGCTCAGGCCAAAATCTAAGGGAAGATGAGAACATAGAGAGGCAAACATAGAATTTCATTCAGCATTTTTACCTTGAGAATATTTTCAGAACCTAACAATTTAAGCTGTTATGAGCCTGTAAGGTGTAGAGATCAGAAAATAAAGTACAGGTCCCTTTAAGCGACAGTGTTTAACAGGAGACCTCCCTGGATAAAGTTGAAACACCAAAAGTCTTTATCTTAAGCATAAGTATGAACTAGAAATAAACTATCCCCATCCTGCTATCAGAAAATGGGAAAAAGGGAAAAGAGATGGGGGAGAATTGTGTGTTTTCAAATCCTGGCACTGAGTGAAAGGGGAAAATAGACTCTGAGAAATTATATTTAAGGTTAGATCTCGTGTGTGTTTGCTGCCTCAATTCCATAGTATTTGGATGACCCAAAAAAACTGAGAATGGAATTTAGTTTAAATAATTCTAGAAGAGTTGTCAACTGGCAGAGGAAAGTAATAATTGTCTTTAGAAGTATTCACCTTTGTCTCAATCTAAGGAGATTTCCACACACACACAAGTTACATAGGAAAATCAACAGCTCACATTTTAAAAGTCATGAGACAGATGAAGTAACAAGATACCATTGAGTGAGAAACAGCAGAGAGTTAAACACTATCTGTGAAGACTTACAGTGTGAAAATAAAAGCAGATTCAAGAGGAAAATCAAATAATATTCTAAAAAGGAAATGTATTACAAGAATTTAAAACTCAGTGGGTACATCTGAAAACATCAGACAGAGCTAAGGATTTCAATGGTACACTGGAAAACTGAGCTGAAGGGTATAATCCATAATCTACCACAAAAAAGCCAAAGAAATACATATAGATTATAAAAGAGTTAAGAGACACGGAGGGTGAATTTAAAGATCTGATCTCTATTTAATTGGAGTTTCAGAAAGAGAAGAAAGAATACAGCAAAAGCAATGTTTGAGGAGACAATCATGAGAAACGTTCAGAGAAAGAGATTTAAAATTTTTGATATCTAAAAGGATAAACAAAGTGATATTCACAATAAGGTACATCATATTAACACTGGAAAACATCCATGTCAAAGCAGAGATGCCAGAGGAAGCCAGAGAGAAGGGGACAATTTGCATTCAAAAATGTGTCAGACTAACAGCTAACATCTTAAAAACCACAATGGAAACCGAAAGACAGCGAAGTGGAATTTTCATGGTACTGAAAGGAAAACAAACAAGCAAACAAGCCCAGAAACTATCCAACTTAGGAATCTATGCCCAAGGAAAATAACTTTCAAGAATGAAGTTGGACATTTTTAAAGAAACAAGAACTGAAAGGTTTTGCTGCCCACAGACACTCACTAAAGGAAATCTTAAACAATATCTTTCAAAGTGAAGGAAAATAAGTTCCAGGTAGAAGTTTTCCAATGCCAGAAGAAACAAAGAGGAAAGAAAATAATACATCTTTGGGTAACATTTAATGACTATTGAATGAATAAATCCATAATAATTGTCCTGAGATAAAGAGAGAAATAATATACACTACAATAATAGCTTTCCATTAGAGAAGGAGGTGAATGGAGTTAAGATTCTTTCATTCTAAGACGAACTCTACAAGATGTGTGTTTATACGAGGCATATCTCTAAATACAGAGAAGGCTAAAAGTAAAAGGATGAAAAATAAGTATCAGGAAATATTCTATGATGACAACAAAAGCCACTGTAGTTATGTCAATCATATACAAAATATATTTTAAAGCAAAAAGATGTCCTAGATACAGGTTAATTTCACATTATACATTATTCAATTCACCAATAATATACAACAACTCTAAATGTGTATGCACCAAATGACACAGTTCTGCTTGGGAAGCCACAGAGCTGCAGTGGTGTTGCCAGGAAGAACAGAGAGGATGGAGGAGACTTAGTAATGGCACACTTTAGACCTTTCCAGCAAATACCCTGCAAAGAAAGGGCCCACCTTGATTGGAGTCTACTGTAAATAAATTTTAGTTGACAAGGATATGCTTGCTGAGGGCAGCTGAAAAACAAATACATAATATGCACAAGGGATTAAAAGATGAAAAATGTCAAAAAGTGGATACTTTTGTAAGGGAGGGAAATGGAGGGCAGGGCCCCTTGTTTCTTTGTTACAAAAACAATAAGAGTTCAGGTTTCGTAACAGAAGACATCTTGGGTAAGTGAGAAAGCAAGATTGACTAACCAGACAGGTTGTCTTTTAAAGAAGTATCTATCTCTGAAGCAAGAGGACAGAATCTGAGTGAACAAGCCTGTAAAGCCACCCACAGGAATATTCTAATAACTGCATGCTGATAAAGAAGTTCCTTACTCAAAGATGTATTTTTCTTTTAAAGAAATAAAAAGCATTTTAAAAGATGCTCAAATAAAAAGCTGAAAAGAGCATGGTTGAGCAAGTCTATTTCCAGGCCTTTACCCTAGAAAAGTAAATTATTGATCATGTGTCCCAAGACATCTATTCAAGAATGTATGGGAGTGTGTGTGTGTGTGTGTGTATATATATAATACACACACACACACACACACACACACACACACACACACATATATATATATTATATACAGGCCAGGAGCAGTGGCGCACGCCTGTAATCCCAGCACTTTGGGAGGCTAAGGCAGGCAGATCACAAGGTCAGGAGATCAAGACCATCCTGGCTAACATTGGGAAACCCCGTCTCTACTAAAAATACAAAAAATTAACCGGGCATGGTGGCAAGTGCCCGTAGTCCCAGGTACTCGGGAGGCTGAGGCAGGAGAATGGTGTGAACCTGGGAGGTGGAGCTTGCAGTAAGCCTAGATAGCACCACTGTACTCCAGCCTGGGCCACAGAGCAAGACACCGTCTCAAAACAAAAGAAAACAAACACACACACACACACACACACACACACAGTATAACATAAAAGATACACTATCTATATGTAATATGTAAACATTATATACATTATAGCTATCTATCGCAAAACATTTCAATTTCATGCAAATAATTGAAAAAAATCCAATGGCCAAATAAATTTTGTCATATTTCTGCAATGGAATACCATAAATGAGTACAAATGAATAAACTACAGCTTCATACATCAGCACAAAAGAATCACAAAAGCAGCCAGGCGCGGTGGCTCACGCCTGTAATCCCAGCCCTTTGGGAGGCCGAGACGGGAGGATCACAAGGTCAGGAGATCGAGACCATCCTGGCTAACACGGTGAAACCCTGTATCTACTAAAAATACAAAAATTAGCCGGGCATGGTGGCGGGCGCCTGTAGTCCCAGCTACTCGGGAGACTGAGGCAGGAGAATGGCGTGAACCCAGGAGGCGGAGCTTGCAGTGAGCCGAGTTAGCGCCCCTGCACTCCAGCCTGGGGGAGAGAGCGAGACTCCGTGTCAAAAAAAAAAAAAAAAAAAAAAGAATCACAAAAGCATAATAAGACAAATCAAGTCAGAGAAAGTACATACAGTATGATTTCATTTGTATAAATTTCAAAAATAAGCAAAACTAAATAATACATTATTTGGCTACATTCTAAAATTATGTAACATCCTAAAGAAAACCACAATAGTGAGTATCACAAAAGTCAAGATAGTGATTACATTTGGTGGGGAGGTAGGGGTGAAGCACAGAACTCGGTAGCTGAGAAAATGGCACAATTCATTTATTTACTTGGATGCTGGGTTTTCAGGTGTTTGTTTTATTTTTTTTAAAAAAACTCTTTATTCAAATATAGCATATATACACAAAGGTGTACAAATAGAAGCATGCAGCTGAATGAATGAAGCCAGCAATCTCCAGCACACCAGCACCAAAATGCCCTACATCTGACTCTCTATCCTAATGAAGAGAAAGATAGCAAACAAAATCACACAAAATAAGGAATGGCAAGTCACTAACCCTCTCTCAAAGGTAGCTGCTATTCTGACTTTCAACACTATAAATCAGTTTTTCCTGCTTTTGAACTTTATATTAATGGAATTATGTAGTATGCACTCTTTTTTTTAATCTGGCTGCTTTTCCTCAATAGTTTATTTATCAAATCGACTCATTTTGTTGCATGCAGAAATAGTTTGTTCATTGCCTGCTTTATTATTTTTAAATTGTACATGTATATTTTATATACTTTTCTGTGTTTATTATATTTCTCAATAAAGCAAATGAAAATAAAACTTTGAAAGATCAGATTCAGTAGTAAGGAAGTCCTTGTTACTCTCTGCATGTCCATTAAAGTTGTAAATCCTAACAATCCAAATATTTTAGACATTAAATATTTCCAGAGAGTCTGGAAAGAAAGTCATTTCTCAAACACATCAGTCTTTCTACTTTTGCTGCCAAGTCCAGACCAGACACAAGGACAACAAATATGGACTCTGTCAAGTAATTTCGCCTAAAGTGTTTCTAAGACCAAAATTCAAAGAGCAAAAACAAAGAAATGCTACTCAGCCAGATTCCTCCAGTTGAACTGCTCCTAACAAAGTTGCACAGTAGGTAACTTGTCTCAGGCACCTGGCTCTCACCAGGCTCACCCCCTGCCTCCGCACACCTGTTTGCCCTTTTGCCCTGTCTTTGCCCTTTTGATCTGTAAGTCCTCCTTCTGCACCATGCTCATTCCAGCTTTCTCCATGTGCTCGCCTCTTTAATATTGATAAAAAGAAGGCTGATAAAGTAATTCACAGTGAAATATGAAAAATAAGTGGTTATTCAGTCTTTCCAGAGGCTGTCAATATTTTACCAGGGCAAAGTTATCAGAAAGCATCGGCTGTGGACGTAGAATATTGGGGGAGATTTTTGGGTGGGTCTTTTGCATTCCATCAGGTGAGCATCACTCTAACTTGCTTTCAGTGACCCTGTGCCCTTGCAGACTTTGTTTATTCTAAGCAAGGAGACTTCTGACAACAGGAAGAAGGCTTTAGCCTTATTATCTCTGTGGCCTCTAAACCAGAAACCACAATGCAAAGATGAAAGCTAATCTTCATAGCAGAAAAATGTTTCTGAGCTGCTGCCATTGCAAAATATAAAAAAGTCAACCCCTAAAAAGGCCACGGTGGAAGAATGCCCAAGTGCTGCCCACTCTTCTGACCAGGCAAAGCAGTGCCTGGAAAATGCCTGCATCTTTAGTTGTGTCTGAGGGTGGAGATTTATTGGTCCACTGGGAAACACGCTTGGGGACAGCTGCCTGAAGCCAGACCTGGGCCTGCTTCCAGCTGAGTCTGAAACTGTTTCTCTGAGGATATTGCTTTCCCTGCACCCCTCTCTCGGGTGGGTGTTCATCCTTCCATCCAGGGAGACTGTACTTTCAGATTTGTCTCAGAGTCCTAGTTGGTGACTGCTGTCCTAGAATCCATTTTGGTTTGCATTCGTCCAGGATTTTTTATTTTCTAACAAGGTATTAGTAGAAGTAGTTACATTAAAGTATGTTGGGAAAGGCTGGATAAACCTCTACTTTGTAACTCCAGCTTTTGCCAGGGTCTCATCCGGGAGGGGGGCAGGTAGGTGACTAGTGAGCAGAGTTCTTATTTTATTGCCTGGTTACAGCAGAAAGACAACCCATGATAACTTACTCTCTTGCCTTGAGTCTTCTTAGATTAAACGCTACTTTTGTGCATGCAGGATACTGGCTGACAAACTAGAGCTGGGTTGGACAACCACAGCAAGAAACATCTCAATTCTTCCAATCCCCAGTGATACGATACAAGAAGCATTCCAGCCAGGACTTCAGCCTGAAAGATACAAGAAGCCACAAGGCCGCTAGTCAGATCTTATGCCAAGGAAGTGGTTGAACTGAGACCCAAACGTGAATATATTTAACTTGAAAACTCATACTCTTAAGCACATTACCAACCACTCCTCGCTTTCACTAAAGATTATAGCAAAAGATGCAGCCCCTCATCTACTCTATGTTTCTTTCTTCCTAGGTGAATTCCATATCCATGCAGTCAGTTGCATCATTGTGTCAAGGTCACAGCTCCATACCAACTGCTACACTTCAGTGGTTAAAACCTGGTAGGAACTCTGGGCATTAGTGCGATCATAATTCTCTAGTTTCTTCATCATATTTCTTGACAACTCCTTTTCTGACTTTGATTAGCTCACTCTCCACTCAATTATATGAAACACAAATTTCCTCAAGCACGCTCTTATACCTACTCTACTTCTCTCAAAAGTTGACTTGTGTCCTACATCATTTTTGGAGGACATTGAGGGAATAGGCTATACATTTCTCAACCTTTAGATACCACATCCTCCCTCCTACCTTGTGCTTTCTTCTATTAACAGCCCAGCTATGCGCCTGTGCTCATGCTCCACTCTGCTTCTATCCATTCAGCACCTGGCTCTATCGCTTGTTAGTGTATTCTTTTTACTTTCAACGTATCCTGCTCTGCTGTCTCATTTCCTTTGGCTTGTAAGCTTTATCAAATCTCCTTCATCAAAACAAAGAAACAAAAATCTTAAAACTTAAGCCACATTTTTAACAGTATCCTTTGATCCTTGACCTATCCCTCTTCTTCTCTTGTAAGTTAAGAATCCTGAAAGAGTAGAATACATTTCCTCTCTGAATTTCTTCACTGTCCAGTCTCAGCTCAAACCCTCATAATGTAGCCTCTGCCCTCGCTACAATCCCTAAAACTGCTCTAGCAAAAATCACCAGTGTTCTCCCTATTGACATTTAAGTTAAAAAAAAAAAAATGCTGTTATCATTCTTGATCCTTTATATAATTTGATACATTTCACTCTCACACATCTTGAAATTCTGCATATATGCTTGATTTCTTGTAATCACAACCTTTGGATTTTACCTCCCTGCAAGCCAACTCCTTTTCTCCCTTTGAACTCTCATCTGACACACCTTCTTCAAATCTGAGCATTTCTTCTCAATCTCCTTCATAGGAATATTGGAATTCCTAGGATTCCCTCCTTGGTCCACTAAGGTCCTCAACCAACCCCAAAGCAATCCCATCCACACTCATGGTTTATCTACCACCCATGGGACAATGACCCCTCCTCACAAGCCATCTTTCCCACCCTGACATTTTGCCAGCACATGAAATGCATATACTTCCTTGCCCAGGAACGTGTACACATAGTTGTTACACAGATACCTCACAGCTCAAAGAGTCCAGTGTGCCTCTTTATTTTACCCTAAGACCTATTCCCTGTCATCCCTACCTTGGGATGACATGTCATGGTTCCACCTTGCAACAGCCACTTAAGGGCCAGAAACCTTAGAAATCTAAAATTCATCAACGATTCTCCCCACCCCCCAGCTCATACTGTGCAGTGTCTAAAGAATCATCATAGCTATTGATTTCTTCATCCTAAAAAAATTTCAAAACTCTTTCCACCTTTTACCTCTATTATTTTCAGGTCATCCCTGCCTAACTTTTCTTCCTGCTTCTCTTCCGATGCTCTCTTTACTACATGCTGCCACCAGGTTCATACAAACCCACCACTCAGTTTTTAAAATCAGACTGTCATGGGTTCCCTTTCATTGCCTGCTGGGCCAACTCCTGGCTCCCAAGATGGCACATGTAGCTCTCTCCACAATGTGCAAACCAAGGCCAGACTTCACCCAGTCTCTGCCTGTCTGCCGCCTCTCTGGAAAGCTCTAGGAGAAACACACAGAAGCGCCTTCTCTTCTCTGCTGACATGAAATTTGAACATGTATAAACCAGCAGCAAGGTGATGTAATCCCATCCAACTTTCATAGATAATATCCAGGGTGGAAATGCTTCCAAACCACAGCTGAAAGACACATGTGGTTTTATTCGGCATGAAATTCAGCAAGTAATTAATACTCAACTCTGTCATGCTCCTGGAAGCAGGGCCACTCTTGGAACTTGGAGGAGTGAAAATGAGACCCTCATGCGGGTCAATACTGACTGCCTCCATCACAGCAGGAAAGGCCAGAGCTGTTCATACCGACTTCTGGGTAATTGCACACTTGTGCTGGCTGCTTCTAGTGGTTTATGGGGGTATATGGAAGATTCTGGATGACTACACACAGAGCACACTGAGTCAAAAGTGTTTCAGGGACCATCTGGGATTGGTACTGAGGCTGGTTATCTCCAACACTGTCCAGTAACTACACAGCTAAAGCCATTCTAGGAGAAAATATAAAATCACACTGGAAGTTTATACCACACTAAAGGTGTCAGATGCTACAAAACCTCACCTTTAAGGCCAACTGAAGTGAACTGCGGGGGAAAAACCACAGGAGCAGTCAGGCTTCAGCAAAATGAACATTAGAAAACCTCACCCCAAGAGTGTCTTCATGAGCTCTCACCAAATCAATGCAGAGTTTTCCTTTCCATTCTGTCCTTTTCTTTGCCCCCTTCCACTAAACATAGTCTCTTCTTACTTGATTCTGACTTTTTCTTTTTTAAGAGATGCGGTCTCGCTCTGTTGCCCAAGCTGGATTCTAACTCCTGGGCTCAAGCAATCTTCCTGCCTCAATCTCCAGAGTAGTTGGGACGACAGGTGTTTGCCATCGTACCTGACCTTGAGCCTGCCTTTAACTCATCTCCAGTTCCAGATTAATAATTTTTGGACTGTCAATCATATTTTCATTTTTAATATTTTGGGGACCTCTTCAAGAAACAAAATAAAGTTATGGACTCTCTCTCCAGTACTCTCTCCAGGTATATACAGTTGAGGTTTTGCTTATAATTCAGGGAGTTCATGGATCAGGCCCCTCCCAACAAAGCACATTCATAGCCTTATAGGCTTTAATCAACCTTCCAAATGGCAGCCTTCATGTACTCAAAGAGCACGCCTAGGAATGACTTCCTCTCTCCTTTCCTCCTCCACCTTGGATTATGTAAGTCAAGTTGTTTGTGTGTTATGTTTCTCCCCCAAAATGAATCTCTCCATTTTCATCTTTGGGAGATCCTGAACTGCATCAGCTCTAGAGGGTTTATGTGACAAATGTGCTACAGGGCAGGCCACCGCATCCTCCCTGTCATCAACGCAGCCTTAAAGGAAGCATTCCCACCAGCACAGCAGCGCCCCCAGCAGCTCCCTGGCAGACCGCACACAACACTGCCAGCTACAATTCTGAGGATAGTCCTTGACGTATTGATGCCTAGTTGCATCTCTATAACTTCACTCGTTGGGCCCCTAGGCACCATGTGGGAAGGCTCAGTGAACTGTAATCCAAGGGATTGGATTGGGAGGGGCTAGCACCTGGATCAGTTTCCTATGGGAATGGGGGCAGCTGTTGTGCTGGACCCTGTGGGCAGTGCAGGAGGAGGTACTGGGCAGCTGCCCATGCAAGACACCCTTAATTAAGCATTCATGGGTACAGACAGCCAGCGGGTGCAGAGGCGATGGTGTAATCTCAGCCAGCCAGTGCAACAAAGCAGTAGGAAAGCACATTCATTCATTCATTCATTCATTCAATGAAGCAGTTTTCACTGTGCTCCTGCTAAGTTCCAGGCTCTGTGCTAGGTGCCTGGAAAACAATGGTAAGGAAAACAGATAGGACCTTCTTGGAACTTCCTGTTTAGTGGGTGATGCAGGCATGTTGGTGATGTGACCATTCAACCATGAAGGTAAGAATCAAGTTTTAGAGAGGACTTAGGAGAGCATAGAACACACTTTGGGGGTGGGGAGGATACTGACTCAGGGAAGGCCCCCTGAGGGCAGTAACATCAATGCTGGTGTGTGCAGGGTGAGTAGATGCTAGCCAGGTGGATGGGTGCCTTTGCTGTGGAGCCACAGGTGAGGCAGGGTGGAGAGGGCCAGAGGGAGAATGGGGACTTGGTGGCAAATTGGTCATGAGGGGCAGCAGGGAGGCCGGCGGAGCAAAACATTAATAGATACTACCAGAGAGGCAGGAAGGCCTGGAACATGAAGCACCTCTGATACCATTTTAATAACTTTCCACTTTGCACTAAAGGGTTTTAAGCAAAGTGTGATTGAGGAGATGTGAGTCCCTGAGCAGGGATTGTGGAAGTCCAGTGCGTTTGTCAGCATCTCGGGAACTCAGGCAGGAGCACTGAAGAGTACCTTGATCCTTTCACATGATTCCCTCCTATCTTCCAAAGAATGTCAGTCCATTGAGCTTCTCTACTTTTCCTGACCGTCCTTAGGGGAGGACCAGGGATGTGTGGGGAGGAGCAGTTCAGTGATGCCCAGAACTGATGGAACACCCCAGGAAAGATCAGGGAATGAACGTATTCTTTCCTTTTTTGCCAAATCTCATCCATGTACACACAGACTCCAGCTCTCCTGAGGGGTTTCTGAAATTCACCCAGACAGCCTGAAACTGGAAGTCTTTGCCAAATATCTAGGCTCCAGGGTACAGGGCAGAGACCAGCAGGCACACCTTCCCTCTCTCCTACTTGCACACAGCGCCACCTCCTTCCTGCACACCAGGCCTGCTCAGCCCCAGGCAAGGGGAGGCGGGTCTGGAAGGCTAGGAGCCTGATAACAGTCCCATAAGAAATGGCTGGATTGTTGAATAAACTGAAGAGTCTCTCGGGAGCCGAGAGAACAGGTGGGGCTTGTCTCAAGCAAACTTCTCACTAAAACAACAAGCTTCTCGGTGTCTGTTTAAAGACTGTTAGACTTGATGTGCAGAAATGAATAGCCCTTTACACTTCCTTTGTTTGAGATGCTAGGAGATGAGAGACATGGCCTGCTTGTTTCACTTCTCTGCATCCTAGCCTCATAGGGACGAAGCTGGCAACCCTGTCCCTTCTGTACTGCTTTTACCTTGGCGCCCAGGCTCGGTCGCCCTCCTGATGGAACTTATTAGCACAGTGTCTGCTTCTGCAAGTGAGAGCGTGAGGGCTGCTGCTGCCCCACACAGGGCCCCCTGGACTCAGCGGTGTGCTGGCCTGACCTGCAGCTCACCCTTCCCCCTTGGGGCGAAAGCCAGCCACAGCAGCTGCCTAGTAATTCTCTGTAGTAATAGGACCCCTTCTAAATGCCTATCAAAGTGCCATGCACTGGCCGTAAGTAAGCTCTGGAAATCACTTTTGCTGAGAGATCCTGAGTGCCTGCCTCTGCATTTGGTTTGCAGGAGGTCTGAAGCCACTGGATGTTTTACTGAGCTCCCTCTCTCTTTTTGCAGCCAGCTTGTAAGTCCTGGATGACACTTGTTAAATGGTCTTCCGAGGACTTGTGTGCTGCCTGTTTATGAGCCAAGCTGGAGAACTCAGCCTTACATGGGGAAGGTTCCCGCCCTGTAATGTGTGGGTGAGTGTTGGAGGGCATCCAGAATTAGCTTGGCCTGAAAGCCAGAAGAGCACGTTTGTCCTGCTTTGTTTCTGAAAGTAATAATGCAATGCCGTCCGACAATGGGGAATAAAACCCCTAGGGTTACTATCTTTTCCTCAAGGCCAAGGTTAAAAAGAACAGGAGCCAAACTTTGTATTGAATCTGACAAAGTTGGATCCCTGAGCATTTTACTCCACAAAGCCCCTCACTAAGGCTGCCCACCTCCCTCGGCTTGGAGAATTTATACTTGGCTCATATATGGAAGAATTTTCAAATTCTGGTAGGCTCACTGGTTAATAAATATTCATGGGATATTTATGGTGAGAGGTAGAGTCATGACACAGACACCTGCCATGTCTTGAAGAAGCCTGGTGAGAAAAGAGAGACCCTCGAGATTGGAAAGAGAAGAAGGGTGCGGCAGGCCAACCATCACCAGGAGCTCAGCTCCTGGATCATCTTTTTATCTGCTGTGCTTGAGTGTAGGAGGAATACTTCTAGTGACTGTGCCCTGAAAACATCAGTTCCTCTTTCAGGGAACAGCTCATCAAATATCCCAAACTCTGTGCCTCCTTGTACTGTCTCCGGAGTCCTCAACCACTCCTCTGACATGTGGTCCAGGGAGGAAAATTTTAAAGTCGCTGAAACTCATTCTACTCCTAAGCATTGTCTGTCTCCCTCATCCTACCTTGTGAGGCTGATTCATTTTTGTTCACGAGGTTAATAGGGGTTCAGCATGACATATTCTCGATTTTACCTCTTGACCTTCAAGGCCTAAAGTATGCACTGTGTGGTCATTTACAGGAAAAGTTTGCCAAACCTTAGTCTTGATTTTAATTCTGGTGTTAAACATAGCATAATCCATTTCTTTTCACAAGGGCTCCAATCTGATAAGGATGGTGTGTTATGTCTCTTATTAAATATCTAAAAATGCATCAGAGTAGGCACAGGTTAAGGATAGCATGGGGTCCTGTCACTTCCCACTAGAGCCATCCTCCAGATAATATCAATCTAATAATCAATGCAGGACAACTCCTCTAGTTCAGTTGTTTACAAATGTGCCTTGTGTTCAGAGATATCAAGAGATCCATGTCAATTATTTTGTCTACATTCAGATATACCAAATATTCTAATACATCTCACTGTTGTTCTGGCTTGGGAGCAGTTTCAGATAACACTCAGACTAGTCTGATATGAATTACTTAGGTGCTGGTCTCTTTTGTAATGACACACAGATTTGTTACAGCATTTTTCTAGGGCTTGGTGGTTTGCTCTCCCACCTGTACTGCTTAGGGTATATATCACTTGCTACTGTGATAGGTAAGCTCCACAATCTCAGTGGATTTGTGCAATGAAAGTTTTTGCCATTCTCAGAGCAATTCATAATTCTTGTTATGAATTAATAAGAATGTCATGAATTCCATGTCATGACTCAGGGGCTTAATTACTTATGGCTCCGTCTTCCCCTAAGGCTTCGAAGGGAATATGGAGGTAGAGAAGGGAGAAGGTATACCTGTGCCATAACTGTCTGTCACGTTTACTCATGTGCCATTGGTGGAAACCAGTCACATGACTACCAAAAAGGAGTGTCATTCCAGCCTCTTCCCAGCTACACTCTAGGCCATGGAAAGGGAATATAAATCTTTGGTGGGCATCTGGCCATGTCTGCCATGATGTTTTCTTTTTTTCTTTCACAAATTGTAACTATATGTAAAATATCTAAGTTAGGGCACCTCCTTTTTCTCTCATTATTCCTGATTGGACATTGACAAATGGCCCTTGTACTGAGACCAGGACACTTGTTTATTTTTATAGAACAAGATATTTTGTTAGAATTATTTTACCTGTTAAGTGATTGTATTTCTGATTTAAAAATTTATTCCACTCATGTAGTTCTTAAGCTCATTCTCTGTAATTGAGGTCTACTTAGCAAAGACACTTGGTTCCAAGTGAGAGAAATCCAGCTTCAATTAGCACAAACAACAAGAAAAAGGGTACTAGGGTATATCGCAGAAACAAAAGACCTGAGGAACCATGATCTTGGGGATGGGAACAGGGACTTAGAATAGCCAGATCTCTTTCTCCTTCCATCTCTTTCATCTTCACTTGTCTATCTGACTTCATTCTTTTTTACTGCAGACAAACACCAGCAGCCACACATGCCAGCATACTAGCCTAAAATACTTCTCAGCTAATTTCACATCAAGAGATTCTGGGCAAGAACCCTTATTGGCTGTAGTTGAGACATCTGCCTGCTCCTCGGCCAATCACTATATCCACAGAAGCAGGAGTAAGTTAATGGGCCATGCCAAAGCATGTTCCACCACCACTCTCCTGTCATCCATGCCAGGGTCATGGGAATGATTTCCGGAAAACAAAAGCAATCTCCATCCTCTACTCAAAGGAAGTAGCATAGTAGGGGAAGTAACATAATGCCCATAGAGATGGGGATTCCTTTGTTATCTGTTATCCATATACATTATACTACTGGCCACACACAGCCCACCTACACCTAAAACTTTCTTGTTTTCGTGGTTGTTTTGAGACGGAGTCTTGCTCTGTTGCCCAGGCTGGAGTGCAGTGGTGAAATCTCAGCTCAATGCAACCTCTGCCTCCTGGGTTCAAGTGATTCTCATGCCTCAGCCTCCCAAGTAGCTGGGACTACAGGCATGCACCACCATGCCCGGCTAATTTTTGTATTTTTAGTAGAGATGGGGTTTTACCATGCTGGCCAGGCTGGTCTCAAATTCCTGACTTCAGTTGATCTACCCACCTTGGCTTCCCAAAGTGTTGTTTTTCATTTTTTTAAATCGTTTTTGGCTTTAACACACTCACACACTCATACACACATGCACACGTGCACACATGCATACATGCACACAACTGAAAGACCGTGTTTATCAATAACATAAAGTGAAATATATTCCATGCTATGATTGAGACGTGCACAGAGTACTATAAAATTTGGAGGTAAGAGAAATTCTGTGTGACATTAGATTAGGACTTGAAGCATATATAGGATTTCAACTGGCAGCCTAAGGGAGGGGAAGAGAGTACCTGGGCCAGGCAGTCCTGGCAAGCTAAATGTCTGAGACAATCCCAGAGGTGAGCTGTATTAGAAAGGGTGTTAGGGTGAAGAACAGAGTGAAAGAGTTCCAACAAGTGTTTTGGGACCAAGGAGTAGCTGCATTTGGTTGAGGCCTATGAAGGCCAGAGTATCAGGATACATAAATTCTGGTATGCCTGTGTGATAAACAGTCTCATTTCCTTATCATCTCTCATTGTAGATTTGGTTTCCCTCATTAAATTCCAAGCTCCTTCAATCCCCAGGGAAAGAAACTCCTTTATAGAAAGTCAGCTGTGTGCTGATTTTTTTTAAGTCTTCATAAATCATGTGAGCCCTTTCATAAATCAAACAGAGCTGCCTTCATTTTGCAGCTGCACTCCACAGATACTTCAGGGGAATGCTTCTATTTGTCCCAGGCAAAGCTATCAAGACATGGGCAGTCTGAGACCGCCTTCCGTTTCTAGATGGTACCTCTTCCATTCCATCATTTGCCCAAAGGCCTCTTACTGTCTTCCCACCGCCTCTCCCTTCCCCACCCACTCCACTTATGAAAACAGGAAAGACTCTGTTATCAGTCACTTACACCTGATGATGGATTGATTAATTGCACTTTAACTGAAATCCAGTCACACAAGTATAACCTGTGCTTTCAACCATTCATTTGCATATTAATCCTTTTATCTTCAAATGTGGAATGAAAGACTATTTTCCATGCTCAAAGAAATTCCGGACTTTAACGCAATTACTGAGATTTTAGATGGTGGTGGCAAAGGAGGAGAAAGAATAGGAAGAAGAGACCAGGAATAAAGAAAACAAAAAAGGGGGGACTGGCTGTAAGCAGGAGGAAATATGGAAGGGGTGAAGACGCATATGGAAATTGAAAAGAGTAGGCCTAATAGACAAGATGTTTGTTAAATATTTATTGAATAAGGGCTCTTGGAATGTGCAGATGGATAGAAACTAGATTTAGAAAAATAAATAATTTTTTTCCTCCAAACTAAACAGTAAGTTATTTGGAGATGGGAAATGTGACTTACTTCTTTATCACATGACACCCAGGAATATTACCCTACTCAATAAATAAGGAGAGACAATAAATACACACTGACTGAGGTGTAGCAAATATTGCCAAAATATGTTACAGGCTTGGAGTCTATCAATAAAATACTTTTTTAAAGGCCCCAAACTTCAATCTTTTACTGCTAGACACCTGGTTTTTCAATCAACAAGCTGTGCCACTTCAGCCCACTGGTTGACCTCTTTGTATCTTGTTTCTTCCTCTAACTAGCTGTAGATTAGCATATTTGAACCTGTGCTGGATGGAACCCTGGGGGTTTCTGAAAGTGCCCCAGAAGCCATCACGAAGTGGAGAGGACAAGGGAAAAGCCAAATGGTGAGAGTGAAAAGCTTTCCAGCCCTGTCTCAACTTCACCCTTTCCTACAGCTGCCAGGGAAGCAGCCCCACTACATTTACCTTTTCAGAGTTCTGAGTACATTTTTATTTCACAAAGAGAAACGTTTGAAGACCACTGCACTTGACTTCTAAACACAAAATTTCATTAACTCGGGGTGGAGCAAGATGGCCGAATAGGAACAGCTCCAGTCTCCAACTCCCAGCGCGAGTGACACAGAAGACCAGTGATTTCTGCATTTTCAACTGAGGTACTGGGGTCATCTCACTGGGGAGTGCCGGACAGTGCTGGTCAGCGGCTGCAGCCCGACCAGCGAAAGCTGAAGCAGGACGAGGCATCGCCTCACCTGGGAAGTGCAAGGGGGAAGGGAATCCCTTTTCCTAGCCAGAGAAACTGAGACACACACCTGGAAAATCGGGTGACTCCCACCCCAATACTGCGCTTTAAGCAAACGGGCACACCAGGAGATTATATCCCACACCTGGCCGGGAAGGTCCCACGGCCACGGAGCCTCCCTCATTGCTAGGACAGCAGTCTGCGATCTAACTGCAAGGCAGCAGCAAGGCTGGGGGAGGGGTGCCCGCCATTGCTGAGGCTTAAGTAGGTAAACAAAGCCTCTGGGAAGCCCAAACTGGGTGGAGCTCACAGCAGCTCAAGGAAACCTGCCTGTCTCTGTAGACTCCACCTCTGGGGACAGGGCACAGCTAAACAACAACAAAAAAAGCAGAAGAAACTTCTGCAGACGCAAACGACTCTGTCTGACAGCTTTGAAGAGAGCAGTGGATCTCCCAACACAGAGGTTGAGATCTGAGAAGGGACAGACTGCCTGCTCAAGTGGGTCCCTGACCCCTGAGTAGCCTAACAGGGAGACATCCCCCACTAGGGGCAGTCTGACACCCCACACCTCACAGGGTGGAGTACACTCCTGAAAGGAAGCTTCCAAAGTAAGAATCAGACAGGTACACTCGCTGTTCAGCAATATTCTATCTTCTGCAACCTCTGCTGCTGATACCCAGGCAAACAGGGTCTAGAGTGGACCTCAAGCAATCTCCAACAGACCTACAGGTGAGGGTCCTGACTGTTAGAAGGAAGACTATCGAACAGGAAGGACACCTATACCAAAACCCCGTCAGTACGTCACCATCATCAAAGACCAGAGGCAGATAAAACCACAAAGATGGGGAAAAAGCAGGGCAGAAAAGCAGGAAATTCAAAAAATAAGAGCGCATCTCCCCCTGCAAAGGAGCGCAGCAACGGATCAAAGCTGGTCAGAGAATGACTTTGATGAGATGAGAGAAGAAGGCTTCAGTCCATCAAACTTCTCAGAGCTAAAGGAGGAATTACGTACCCAGCGCAAAGAAATTAAAAATCTTGAAAAAAGAGTGGAAGAATTGACAGCTAGACTAATTAATGCAGAGAAGGTCATAAACGAAATGACAGACATGAAAACCATGACACGAGAAATACGTGACAAATGCACAAGCTTTAGACTTAAATGTTAGACCTAATACCACAAAAACCCTAGAAGAAAACCTAGGTAGTACCATTCAGGACATAGGCATGGGCAAGGACTTCATGTCTAAAACACCAAAAGCAATGGCAGCAAAAGCCAAAATTGACAAATGGGATCTCATTAAACTAAAGAGCTTCTGCACAGCAAAAGAAACTACCATCAGAGTGAACAGGCAACCTACAGAATGGGAGAAAATTTTTGCAATCTACTCATCTGACAAAGGGCTAATATCCAGAATCTACAAAGAACTCAAACAAATATACAAGAAAAAAACAAACAACCCCATCAAAAAGTGGGCAAAGGATATGAACAGACATTTCTCAAAAGAAGACATTCATACAGCCAACAGACACATGAAAAAATGCTCATCATCACTCACCATCAGAGAAATGCAAATCAAAACCACAATGAGATACCATCTCACACCAGTTAGAATGGCAATCATTAAAAAGTCAGGAAACAACAGGTGTTGCAGAGGATGTGGAGAAATAGGAACACTTTTACACTGTTGGTGGGATTGTAAACTAGTTCAACCATTATGGAAAACAGTATGGCAATTCCTCAAGGATCTAGAACTAGATGTACCATATGACCCAGCCATCCCACTACTGGGTATATACCCAAAGGATTATAAATCATGCTGCTATAAAGACACATGCACACGTATGTTTATTGCGGCACTATTCACAATAGCAAAGACTTGGAATCAACCCAAATGTCCATCTGTGGCAGACTGGATTAAGAAAATGTGGCACATATACACCATGGAATATTATGCAGCCATAAAAAAGGATGAGTTTGCGTCCTTTGTAGGGACATGGATGCAGCTGGAAACCATCATTCTTAGCAAACTATCACAAGAACAGAAAACCAAACACCGCATGTTCTCACTCATAGGTGGGAACTGAACAATGAGATCACTTGGACTCGGGACGGGGAACATCACACACCGGGACCTATCATGGGGAGGGGGGAGGGGGGAGGGATTGCACTGGGAATTATACCTGATATAAATGACGAATTGATGGGTGCTGACGAGTTGATGGGTGCAGCACACCAACATGGCACAAGTATACATATGTAACAAACCTGCACGTTATGCACATGTACCCTAGAACTTAAAGTATAATAATAATAAAAAATAAAAATAAAAATAAAATAAAATATACCTATGTCAATTGGAAAAAAAAATTCATTAACTCTTATTTATTATTTTTAAAATATGTTTTCAAGCAGTAGTATGTCATTATAGCAGGTTTTTGTGATTAATGACCTTAACATTAATTTGAAACAATACAGTTTCAAAGCATTTGCCAGATACCTTCTTGCTATACACCTTAGACTAAAAATAGAGGCAGATATGATCTTAAAATTACTATTAGTATATTTTGAAGTGTTTTCAAAATAGTTGCAAAATCCTCAAACTGTATTCAAGACATGCATTGAATTGGCAGCTATTAGAATTAATTTCTGAAAATGTCTTTCTTTTTCTAACCAGAAAATTGAATCATATTTTGTGGGTTTGTGAAGGGAAGGCATTTTCCAATTAGTGAACTCTTCTGTTGTGTTGTAATTGAAAACTATAAAATCTCCTATTCATGAAGAAGAGAGCACAAGTTCTCAATTTGGTGATAACTAGTAAGTTATTTGGCTTATGAAAATATGGGAATTGAAGGTGAATGTGTGGTCAACTTCTAGCTTGATGATAAACACACTCAAAATACTCCATATATTTAACCCAAAATAATGTCTAGTGATAAAAAATTGAAGTACGAGGAGATGAAGCAGCTTACCTCACATGAATTGTAAGAGACTTTAAATTCATTGACACCTCCATGCCAGAAAGGAATAATTGAAGGCCAACCTCTAAGTAATTAATGTAGATATGCAATTAGATGTGTGGTCATGTTTAATGCAGTTCATCAGATACTGCCAACACATGGAAAGATTTCACTTCCTAGCTTTTTTGTGGTTGGATGGTGTCATGTGACTGGTTCTGGCCAAGATTTGATGTGGGTTGGTTCCAGGCTAGCAATTTAATTACTAATGTGAGAACTTTCTGAGCTCTCTTTGAACCTGGCAGACTCTAAGAAACATCTAGATGGTGACTGCTTCCCCGACTCTGGTGACCGTAGACCCCAGATGACTGTAATGGCTGTGTGGTTGTGTAGTGTGAATGAGAAGCCATTATGGTTTTAGCAACTGAGATTTGAGGGTTAACCATTGCAGTATGATCTGATAGACTGTATGAAAGAGAAATCTGTTTCAGCCAGCTAGTAAGTAGCGTTCTTCTTCTAAGCAAATTGGGAAATTTGCAAGAGACGAAATCACAGGCAGGGATTTGGGGGATAACTGTAGCACACCCCTTCTGAAAAATCAAAAACAAAAACCAAAAACAAACAAAAAAACCCAAACTGCAATTATTCCTCAGGCTCTCATGGAATACTTAAATACTCTCTGGGAGACTATTTTAATTGGAAGCAATGTGACTTTTCCCATCTTAAGGTTTTTAAATGGCATGTGTCATATTTATTTGAAAACAAGACTGAGGCAAAAAAAATAACAATTCTTGTAATGTTTTTCATTTGAAGAGAACTCTGAATTTTTTCCACAAAGCTTCATTTCTCCAACTTTATTTTTACTTTGAAATAAATGTGGAAGAAAGAAAATTATTCAGAGCATCTCCCACAATCCCAGTCACTGTCTTCACATACATTGATGATACGTCACACACTTCTTTTCTCCAGGCAACTTTGGTGACTCTCAATATGCTTAAAGGAAAGAGCTCGGCTTATGGCTGATGGAAGTGGTCAGGTCCCTTTGGAGAGTGGCAGAGGAGAGTTCTGTCCCAGAATGAGTCACAAGGTCCACATGGCTGCTTAGTTCATGGTTCCTGCTAGCCAGAGTTATAGAGTGTGGTCTCTTCATTCTTCAGTTTTACAGCAACGTTATTAATAATTCCTTTCCTATGAACTGAGGTTTGGATGTGTTCCTCCCTGATTTTTAAAAGCATATTAATAGTGAATAAGGATGAGCACCCAAGTAAAAAAAAAAAAAAAAAGAAAAAAACACACAAAACACCCCTGTGTAATTCCACTCATACTAGGCCAATCAATTTCTTACAATTTATACTTATTTTATGTCATTTAGTCCTACTGAAAAAAAAAAGCTGAAATATTATTTCTATCTTCCAGTTAAACAGTCACTAAAACCAATGACTACTTAATTAATTTCAGTAATTATTTAATGTATCTCTTTAAAGTATCATACTTGAAACCAGTGTCCAAATACAGCTTTATTTTTCAAGCTGATGTATATTTTCTACATTTAACCTTGAAACTGTATAAATTTACTTATGGACAGTTGAGCCTCATAAGGCTTCGAAAAATGTAGGATGATGATGAACACAGTGACCTGCTATAGACCATTATTAGGAATTGCTGGCATATTTTTATCACTTACTAAATTGCAAAGGCAGACATCTTTGCTTTGCAAGTGATAGCAATATCCTGACATCACTTGGGCTTCCATCAAAGAACTTCCTTAAAAAAGTGACTCTTGTTTCCTGGTAGCTATGTCAATAAATAAGCCAAGGATGCCTTTACCATCATCGTCCTGACCATGTTTCTAACATTAGAACAGATGCTCTGCTCTAGCTTGAAGAACACAAAGAGAAATTGGTACCTTCACATTTGTAGTCATCTACTAAGACAACATATGCAAATAACATTAGCAAAAATTTCCCTTTTGTGAGTTCCCCTTGAAACCATACAGTTTGATAAGGATTTGCTAAATCAATGATTTCATAACTGGAGTCAGTCTTAAGTGAAGAAGCATTGTGAGGCATGAACAACAAAAATTGCAGAAATCCTTTTTCAATGTGACGAACCCTTTGGCATGCTGCTTCGCATTCATCAGCATTGTCAACAATGTTTATGGGTACTACTGGGCTGCACGGAGTAGGTGAGGATGTGATCATGACTTTGGGTTTGTTTATGAGGTAAGATAAAAAATTGTGTTGCAAAGAGTAGTAGCAGTCAGAGAGCTGTAAAAATACTATGCAAGATAATAATTTAAAAAGAATGCTCTTATTTTGTGTATAAGCATAGATCTGTTTGGTTTTATGTATAAAGAACATGGAATGACAAGTGAAAAGTAGTTAGGGAAATGTTAGGTTAGTGGATGGGTTTTCTTTGTCTTTATTTTACTTCTGCGAATGTCCAGTTATGTTAGGCAGTATATATACACAAACACATATACTTGGAAAAAAAATCTGGCTGGATTTGAACTGCTGATTGTTAATTAATAAGCTCATCATCAAGCATCTGTTAACACTGATGACGATTTTGTTAACCTCTTTTTGTTAAGCATTTTTCATGTATCAGACCCTGTGCTATGCACTTATATTTTGAGTTGGTTATTGTTATCCTTGTTTGGTAAGAGAAACAGAGTGCAGAAAGGTTAATTAAATGTTGGAAAATTATGAAGCTGAGATTAGAAACTGAATCTATCTGAATTCAAATGGTTGCTTTGAAACTAGGTGCTTTGATGAACTGTTTGTTTATTTTCCTTAAATATACTAGTTAAATGTGGTTGGAAAGTTGAGTAGGTGAATAGCGGAAAATAAGAACCTAAGAAATCAGGGAGTGACATTCTGTAGACAGAAAAAAATATTGTTGGAGAAAAGAGAGAATGGAAATAACCTCAAGTGAAACAAATGAAGTTTTCTTTTCCTTTACTCCCATCATCACTTCCCAGAAGGAGCTGGGATTTATTGACCCGGAGCCACAAGTTAAAAAGTCAAGTACAGAGTGGAGCCTGAGTTAACCCCATTTGTTCTCTGAAGGTGGTCACTACAGCAAGCTGCAGTGCTGGCACCTAGAGAACTGACTGGAGGTGGGAGAAAGAAACATGGATGTCCACCAACTAAGAGTATGGGGTCATCATATTAAATAGAATTCCACGATGACATGCAAACTGTGAAGCCTAAAACAAGGATACACATGCCTCCTTCAGCTTGCTTGAAAGAAAGAGAATGCCTTTTCCAGACCAAGGTTGCCCTAGACTTCTCTATGTGGATGGATTTTATATATCTATTCCACATATATTTTATTTGACAGATATTTGAATTTTCTAATTAAACTGTTTAATACCATCTTATGTTGAATTCAGTCATGTAATTTAAACATTCTGTGAATGCCTGAAGAGGAAAATATACCATGTGGCAACATTCCATGGAACTACCTGGACAATGTTGTTGCTCATATGTGTAAGCTCTATTGGGTGTGTGCCTGTAAATGGGGAAGCGTGAAAGAGATTCTGCCTCGTTCCTAGCCATCTGTTTAAGTGAACTTTCCTTAACAGACTCTGAGCATCCAAACAGAATCTGTTTTAGATGTATCAGCAGGATCACAGAGACAGTAGTTTTAGGCATTTTTTTTTTTCTCAGCAACACACATGCCTTCAGTATTATCACCTAGGATCCTCTTCCCTGTCTGGGCATCCCTAAGGCATAATAATTCTGTGCAACTCGATGCAAAATGTAATCTTCTGGGCAAGCACAACTGAACTGCCCCTCAGGGAGTGGGACACAAAGGAGTCTGAGCTTTCAGCTAGAGTGCTGGATACTCTCACTAACGTCCATGTGTGAGCAGGACTCACAGCTTCCACCGTGAGCGGTGGCTCCATCATGGTGGATCAGACAGCCACCTCTACCTGCTTGGAAGGAAAGTGGGGACTCTGGTTTGGCCTTAACGTCTCAAAGAAGAGCAGTGTGGGCTGTGAATAAATGTCTTTCGCCAGGGAAAACCTTCCTCCTTTAGTTGTTGGAGTCCAAGGGGAATTTTTTTCTTTCTTTACAATTTCCAACCTCCCTACATGGTCTCATCACTGCCAAGTTGCACACAAACATGCCTTTAAGCCAGAGGTATTCCAGGGCCCTCTGGCTGCATCTTGATTTCTTTTCCTGGTTAGGGTTCCATGCTGGGCCTGGTCCTCACACAACGTTGCACATGGGCAAATTGCCTAATAAATCATAGTGATCTATAAATGGGGCTTTTCTTCTTATATCTTCTACCTGGCGCAAAATGCATTGAGGACCAATTTTCTACAAGTGATTGTATGATTTTATACATTTGCAGGAATCTGGGTATTTAATAGATCAGACCTTTGGAGTCCTTGGAGTATTTTTCTTTTTACCACAGATCTGAATATTTTCTATGGTTTGTGGTCATTTTTTTTTTTTAATATTCTGGCTGGTATTCAGTTTGCTTGGTGGTGTTGGCTGCAGACTTGTAATTTCTGCTAGAGTTGAATTTTCCACTCAGAGAAATTTTATAGCTCTCTGGTGTTCACAGAAGATCAGAACAGACATTTTTGCCAATTTGACCAACTTCATTGACAGACTCAGAATCCTAAGTGTGGGCCAGATAATGAACGTGTTTCATATGTTACAAGCACCCCTGTTGATTAGCCCAGGATCTGATGCTGGCTTTGTGTGAATAACATTCTCCAGCCTCCCCTCAGGGTGTCTTGGAGTATGCAACGCCCTATCCCACATGGCAACGCAAATGTTATCCATCATCTCCAGGGCTTATTCTTGTGGTCAGTAAAATTCTTTGGGAGAGATGCAGTGTCCACACCATTATAAATATCTTTCTTCTTGACTATATATGAGAGGAAAGAATGCTTAGTGTTCAGAACTGATGCTGCATTATTGCTCATCAAACCAATAGACTGGTTTTCAGAAGAAAAACAGTATTAGAGGAGTCTGTCATATGGGAAGGCTAAAATGATTTTAGAGAGGCTCCCCCATTCTGTTTCAAAAAAAATGATCTCAAGAGAATGACAGATATCCCAGATGTCATTTAAGGATAGCTGACATAAGACAATACATGCCTAAAGTCACCTATCAAGGCAATGAAAACTCAGCACTCAAATCATTGTATATGATCTAGCTTGAGCTAAAATTAATGCTGATTATTATGCATGAGCAGGTATTCTGAGTGAAGTTCAATTCCACATAGGAAATAAAACCTTCAGAGAAGTTGGGGGAGGGGAATTAGGAACAGTTGAACATCTGCTATGTGGCCTATGCCTTGCCTCTATGAAAGGTAAGTAAGTGCAGAAGGACTCACAAATCCCATTTTACAGACTAACCAATCAAAAAGGGAAAAAGAAGTAGCATACCCAGGTTTCTGTGACTATTACATAGTGTGTCCTTCCCACTCCACGGCTGCCTCCTTAAACTCATATAAAGCTATGAGTTGACATTTTAAGACTTCAATGACATTTGGCCAATTCCATCTGATATCATCACCATTTCCAAGTTTCCTGCCCTTTCTTTAACTTTAGAGGGCTTTCCTTCTTAAATAGATTTTCTTACAAGTGTTCAAACAAGACCTACACTCCAACATTGCGCTAAAGACCAAGGAACATACTGATGAAACATAAGGTAATTCCTGTCTTCAGAAGCTTGTAATCTAAGTTGAAAGACCGTGAGGCAACAACATCCAATAAACAGTTTGATAACAAAGTAATGTTTGTCACTACCTTCATTCATTTATTCATTCCTTCAGTCACAGTCAATGAAAGCTAATTTTTCTAATGTATAATTTTTTTAATACACACTTCACGAACATTTACAGTAGCTTATCATGTTCAAAATACATGTAATAAAAAACATTTAAAATGAGACTGAAAGATCAGAAGCAGTTCAGACAGAAAAGAGAATAGGCAACCAGAAGACAGAAAAGAGAACAGTGGGTGGGCGCACCCAAGATGGCCGAATAGAAACAGCTCCAGCCTCCAGCTCTCAGTGTGAGTGACACAGAAGATGGGTGATTTCTGCATTTTCAACTGAGGTACCAGGTTCATCTCACTGGGGCATGTCGGACAGTTGGCGCTGGTCTGTGGGTGCAGCCTGACCAGCAAGAGCTGAAGCAGGGCGAGGCATCGCCTCACCTGGGAAGCACAAGGGGGCAGGGAATTCCTTTTCCCAGCCAAAGAAAATTGAGACACACAACAATTGGAAAATCGGGTAACTCCCACCCCAATACTGTGCTTTAAGCAAACAGGAACACCAGGAGATTATATCCCACACTTGGCCCAGAAGGTCCCAAGACCACAGAACCTCCCTCATTGCTAGCACAGCAGTCTGAGATCTAACTGCAAGGTGGCAGTGAGGCTGGGGAAGGGGCGCCCGCCATTGCTGAGGCTTAAGTAGGTAAACAACGCTGCCAGGAAGCTCGAATTGGGTGGAGTCCACCACAACTCTAGGAGGCCGGCCTGCCTCTGTAGACTCTGCCTCTAGGGACAAGGCATAGCTAAACAAAAAGCAGCAGAAACCTCGGCAGAGGTAAATGCCCCTGTCTGACAGCTTTGAAGAGAGCAGTGGATCTCCCAGCATGGAGGTTGAGATCTCAGAACAGACAGACTGCTTGCTCAAGTGGGTCCCTGACACCTGAGTAGCCTAACTGGGAGACATCCCCCACTAGGGGCAGACCGACACCTCACACCTCACATGGCGAGGTACACCCCTGAGACAAAGCTTCCAGAGCAAGAATCAGACAGCAACACTCGCTGTTCAACAATATTCTATCTTCTGCAGGCTTCGCTGCTGATACCCAGGCAAACAGAGTCTGGAGTGGACCTCAAGCAAACTCCAACAGACCTACAGCTGAGGGTCCTGACTGTTAGAAGGAAAACTAACAAGCAGAAAGGACACCCACACCAAAACCCCACCAGTACATCACCATCATCAAAGACCAAAGACAGATAAAACCACAAAGATGGGGAAAAAGCAGTGCAGAAAAGCTGGAAATTCAAAAAATCAGAGCACATCTCGCCTGCCAAAGGAATGCAGCTCATCGCCAGCAATGGAACAAAGCTGGATGGGGAATGACTTTGATGAGTTGAGAGAAGAAGGCTTCAGTTGATCAAACTTCTCAGAGCTAAAGGAGGAACTACGTAACCAGTGCAAAGAAATTAAAAACCTTGAAAAAAGAATGGATGAATGGATAACTAGAATAATCAATGCAGAGAAGACCTTAAAAGAACTGACAGAGATGAAAACCATAACACAAGAACTACATGATAAATGCACAAGCTTCAGTAACCAACTCGATCAACTGGAAGAAAGACTATCAGCGACTGAAGATCAAATGAATGAAATGAAGCGAGCAGAGAAGTATAGAGAAAAAAGAGTAAAAGGAAATGAACAAAGCCTCCAAGAAATACGGGATTATGTGAAAAGACCAAATCTACGTCTGATTGGTGTGCCTGAAAGTGACGGGGAAAATGGAACCAAGTTGGAAAACACTTTGCAGGATATCATCCAGGAGAACTTCCCCAACATAGTAAGGCAGGCAAAAACTCAAATTCAGGAAATACAGAGAATGCCACAAAGATACTACTCAAGAAGAGCAACTCCAACACACATAATTATCAGATTCAACAAAGTTGAAATGAAGGAAAAAATGTTAAGGGAAGCCAGAGAGAAAGGTCGGGTTACACACAAAGGGAAGCCCATCAGACTAACAGCAGATCTCTCTGCAGAAACTCTCCAAGCCAGAAGAGAGTGGGGCCAATATTCAACATTCTTAAAGGAAAGAATTTTCAACCCAGCATTTCATATCCAGCCAAACTAAGTTTCATAAGTGAAGGAGAAATAAATCCTTAACAGACAAGCAAATGCTTAGAGATTTTGTCATCACCAGGCCTGCCCTACAAGAGATCCTGAAGGAACCACTAAACATGGAAAGGAACAACCGGTACCAGCCATTGCAAAAACGTGTCAAAATGTAAAGTCCATCAATGCTAGGAAGAAACTGCATCAACTAGTGAGCAAAATAACCAGCTAATATCATAATGACAGGATCAAGTTCACACATAACAATATTAACCTTAAATGTAAATGGACTAAATTGTCCAATTAAAAGACACAGACTGGCAAATCAGATAAAGAGTCAAGACCCATCAGTTTGCTGTATTCAGGAGACCCATCTCACATGCAGACACACATAGGCTCAAAATAAAGGGATGGGGGAAGATCTACCAAGCAAATGGAAAACAAAAAAAAAAAGCAGGGGTTGCAATCCTAGTCTCTGATAAAATAGACTTTAAACCATCAAAGATCAAAAGAGACAAAGAAGGCCACTACATAATGGTAAAGGGATCAATTCATCAGGAAGAGCTAACTATCCTAAATATATATGCACCCAACACAGGAGCACCCAGATTCATAAAGCAAGTCCTTAGAGACTTACAAAGAGACATAGACTCCCATACAATAATAATGGGAGACTTTAACACCCTACTGTCAACATTAGACAGATCAATCAGACAAAAAGTTAACAAGGATATCCAGGAATTGAACTCATCTCTGCACCAAGTGGAAATAATACATATCTACGGAACTCTCCACACCAAATCAATAGAATATACATTCTTCTCAGCACCACATCACACTTATTCCAAAATTGACCACATAATTGGAAGTAAAGCACTCTTCAGCAAAAGTAAAAGAACAAAAATTATGATAAACTGTCTCTCAGACCACAGTGCAATCAAACTAGAACTCAGGACCAAGAAACTCAATCAAAACCGCTCAACTACATGGAAACTGAACAACCTGCTCCTGAATAACTACTGGGTACATAATGAAATGATGGCAGAAATAAAGATGTTCTTTGAAACCAATGAGAACAAAGATACAACATACCAGAATCTCTGGGACACATTTAAAGCAGTGTGTAGAGGGAAATTTATAGCACTAAATGCCCACAAGAGAAAGCTGGAAAGATCTAAAATTGACACTCTAACATCACAATTAAAAGAACTAGAGAAGCAAGAGCAAACACATTCAAAAGCTAGCAGAAGGCAAGAAATAACTAAGATCAGAGCAGACCTTAAGGAGATAGAGACACAAAAAACCCTCCAAAAAATCAATAAATCCAGGAGCTGGTTTTTTGAAAAGATCAACAAAATTGATAGACTGCTAGCAAGACTAATAAAAAAAAGAAAGAAGAATCAAATAGACGCAATAAAAAATTATAAAGAGGATATCACCACCGACCCCACAGAAATACAAACTACCATCAGAGAACACTATAAACACCTCTACGCAAATAAACTAGAAAACATAGAAGAAATGGATAATTTACTGGACACTTACACTCTTCCAAGACTAAGCCAGGGAGAAGTTGAATCCCTGAATAGACAAAGAGCAGGCTCTGAAATTGAGGCAATAATTAATAGCCTACCAACCAAAAAACGTCCAGGACCAGACGGATTCACAGCCAAATTCTACCAGAGGTACAAGGAGGAGTTGATACCATTCCTTCTGAAACTATTCCAATCAATAGAAAAAGAGAGAATCCTCCTTGACTCATTTTATGAGGCCAACATCATCCTGATACCAAAGCCTGACAGAGATACAACAACAAAAAAGAGAATTTTAGACCGATATCCCTGATGAACTTTGATGCAAAAATCCTAAATGAAATACTGGCAAACCGAATCCAGCAGCACATCAAAAAGCTTATCCACCATGATCAAGTGGGCTTCATCCCTGGGATGCAAGGCTGGTTCAACATACACAAATCAATAAATGTAATCCAGTATATAAACAGAACCAAAGACAAAAACCACATGATTATCTCAATAGATGCAGAAAAGGCCATCAACAATATTCAACAGCCTTTCATGCTAAAAACTCTCAATAAACTCGATATTGATGGAATGTATCTCAAAACAATAAGAGCTATTTAAGACAAACCCACAGCCAATATCATACTGAATAGGCAAAAACTGGAAGCATTCCCTTTGAAAACTGGCACAAGACAGGGATGCCCTCTCTCACCACTCCTATTCAACATAGTGTTGAAAGTTCTGGCTAGGACAATCAGGCAAGAGAAAGAAATCAAGGGTATTCAGTTAGGAAAAGAAGAAGTCACATTGTCCCTGTTTGCAGATGACATGATTGTATATTTAGAAAACCCCATTGTCTCAGCCCAAAATCTCCTTAAGCTGATAAGGAACTTCAATAAAGTCTCAGGATATAAAATCAATGTGCAAAAATCACAAGCATTCTTATACACCAGTAACAGACAAACAGCCAAATCATGAATGAACTCCCATTCACAATAGCTTCAAAGAGAATAAAATACCTAGGAATCCAACTTACAAGGGATGTAAAGGACCTCTTCAAGGAGAACTACAAACCACTGCTCAGTGAAATAAAAGAGGACACAAACAAATGGAAGAACATACCATGATCATGGATAGGAAGAATCAATATCGTGAAAATGGCCATAATGCCCAAGGTAATTTACAGATTCAATGTCATCCCCATTAAGCTACTAATGACTTTCTTCACAGAATTGGAAAAAACTGCTTTAAAGTTCATATGGAACCGAGAAAGACCCTGCATTGCCAAGACAATCCTAAGCCAAAAGAGCAGAGCTGGAGGCATCACGCTACCTGACTTCAAACTATACTACAAGGCTACACTAACCAAAACAGCATGGTACTAGTACCAAAACAGAGATATAGACCAATGAAACAGAACAGAGCCCTCAGAAATAATACCACACATCTATAGTCATCTAATCTTTGACAAACCTGACAAAAACAAGAAATGGGGAAAGGATTCCCTATTTAATAAATGGTGCTGGGAAAATTGGCTAGCCATAAGTAGAAAGCTGAAACTGGATCCTTTCCTTACTCCTTATATGAAAATTAATTCAAGATGGATTAGAGACTTAAATGTTAGACCTAAAACCATAAAAACCCTAGAAGAAAACCTAGGCAATACCATTCAGGACATAGGCATGGGCAAGGACTTCATGTCTAAAACACCAAAAACAATGGCAACAAAAGCCAAAATTGCAAATGGGATCTAATTAAACTAAAGAGCTTCTGCACAGCAAAAGAAACTACCATCAGAGTGAATAGGCAACCTACAGAATGGGAGAAAATTTTTGCAATCTACTCATCTGACAAAGGGCTAATATCCAGAGCCTATAAAGAACTCAATCAAATTTACAAGAAAAAAACAAATAACCCCATCAAAAAGTGGGCAAAGGATATGAACAGACATTTCTCAAAAGAAGACATTCATACAGCCAACAGACACATGAAAAAATGCTCATCATCACTCGCCATCAGAGAAATGCAAATCAAAACCACAATGAGATACCATCTCACACCAGTTAGAATGGCAATCATTAAAAAGTCAGGAAACAACAGGTGCTGGAGAGGATGTGGAGAAATAGGAACACTTTTACACTGTTGGTGGGATTGTAAACTAGTTCAACCATTGTGGAAAACAGTGTGGCGATTCCTCAAAGATCTAGAACTATAAATGCCATTTGACCCAGCCATCCCACTACTGGGGATATACCCAAAGGATTATAAGTCATGCTGCTATAAAGACACATGCACACATATGTTTATTGCGGCACTATTCACGATAGCAAAGACTTAGAATCAACCCAAATGTCCATCAGTGACAGACTGGATTAAGAAAATGTGGCACATATACACCATGGAATACTATGCAGTCATTAAAAAGGATGAGTTCGTGTCCTTTTAGGGACATGGATGCAGCTGGAAACCATCATTCTCAGCAAACTATTGCAAGAACAGAAAAACCAAATACCATATGTTCTCACTCATAGGTGGGAATTGAACAATGAGAACACGTGGACACAGGAAGGGGATCATCACACACCGGGTCCTATTGTGGGGTGGCGGGGGAGGGATAGCATTAGGGGATATACCAAATGTAAATGACTACTTAATGGGTGCAGCACACCAACATGGCACATGTATACATATGTAACAAACCTGCACATTGTGCACATGTACCCTAGAACTTAAAGTATAATCAAAAAAATTATAAAAAAAAGAAAAAAAAGAGAGAGAACAGTGAACCAAGAGCCTCTATGTGCAGCAGGAACCTCTTCACAATTGAAGCAAAATGTAAAACCCAAATGGGCTCTGCTGTTCTCCTTCAGTCCACTTAAAGAATGAGCTCTGATACAAAATGTAAACAAAATTAATTCAAATAGATCTATATTCAAGTTGAAATAATCAATTGCATCAGAACCTCGGGAAATGGCCCAGGAACTGACTGTGATCAGCAGGGATTATTTGAGGAAGTATTGCAGAGAACATCATTAGGGCGAACTCATGGGTGGCAATGCAGGTGATTTTAAGAAATAAGAGGATCCAGCAGTAAACACAGTAAATCACAGAGTGAGAATGTCACCTTCTTCCAATGTCCTTTCAATTAGACTGCCTCGGTTTGGCCTGCTAACCCACTGCCTCTAATACTTGGTAGCCTTCCCTCTTAATAAGGAAAATGGCAAGCTCTGGTTAATTGCTTTCAGTAGGTAAGAGTATCCAGTAATAATTGTAACATTATTTTGTTTTTGTTTTATTTATCTTCATGACTCCCTTGTACTTATAACAAGTGATGCCAGTTTGCAATTTATAGTCAAAGCATAAAATTTCCCTTTAATTAATTTGTGGTTTTTTTAGAAAGTGAATTTATGGGTTCTTTTTAGAAAGTGTGCCTTTTCACCTATCTTACTGGGAGAAGCTTAGAAGTCTGTATAGAGAAGGGTGCAGTTTTATGAGATCCCTGTACATGGCTGCTGGCAGAATCAATTGGTATGAGCACTTGGGAGAACAGTTTGGCATTATCCCCTTAACTTGAATATTTTCCTGCCCTAATAACCTGCCAGTTCCACCTGCTTGTCTGAATCTAAGATAGGTTTCTGTGCTTAAACGGTGGGTAGAGAACCTTCCCAGCAGCCCTCTCAACAGGACCAAAAACGTGGAAACCACCCAATGCCCAATGGCAACAGAAGAATGAATTAATAAGTTATTAATTAATAAACTATGGAAACTTCATATCATAGAGTATTATACAGTGGTCAAAATGAGTGAACCATTGCCATGCAGAACGCTATGGATACATCTAAGTAATATAAAGTGAAAAAAGCAAGACCCAAAAGATTATATGTGGTTAGATTCTTTTCTTAAGAATAAAACCAACTAAAATTAAAAGTGAAAATGAATAAAATGAGACATATTGATAAAAAAAAGACTGTATAGAAAAGAAAGCAACAGAATGATGAACACAAGACTCAAGATGATTTTGAGGCATCAGAAGGCAAGGGCAAAAGTTGTGCAGGGTTGTCATATGGTCGGATTTAGACAATCACATGGTTGGCTTTTGTTTTTCAAGGTGGTTCACAGATACTCATTACATTATTCAAAGTAATTAAGCCACTAACAAAACAAGGAAAAGTAAGCCTTGAGTGTGCCAATAATGAGAGTCTGTCATGAACCGACAATTATGATTTACTCAATTCTGTACATTTGAAGTCCAATAAGATAAACAAGAGAAGTAATTTTTAAAAAGATCGTAAGCAACATAATGGCACATGTGGGAAGGAGTATGCAACTGACTAAAATTTTAAAAATATTGCAACAGGGAAAGACCTTTCCCAGGAAGAGTGGTTTAGACAGTCCCAATAGACTGGAGCTTGGGAGTCAGGTCCAAGGGAATTGGGAAAGTACCTGTATTAGCTGGTTCTCATGCTGCTAATAAAGACATACCTGGGACTGGATAACTTATAAAGGAAAGAAGTTTAATTGACTCACAGTTCCACATGGCTGGGTAGGCCTCACAATCATGGTGGAAAGCGAAGGGGGAGCAAGACACATCTTACAAGGCAACAGTCGAGAGAGAGAGAGAACTTGTATGGGGCAACTCCCATTTATAAAACCATCAGATCTCATAAGGCTTATTCACTACCACGAGAACAGTATGGGGGAAACTGCCCCCATGATTCGATTGTCTCCACCTGGCCCCACCCTTGACACCTGAAGATTATTATAATTCAAGGTGAGATTTGGGTGGGGACATAGCCAAACCATATTGGCACGCCAGTTGAAAATGCAGTTAACCACTGGGACAAAATAAGCAAAGAACTAGGGGCAATATGAGAACTGTGTGGGGACAAATGGAAAAACAGGATGCATAACTGAGAATTAAGAAAGAAAGCTCAGACCATCAAGGGCTCAGCAATGTGGTCAGGGGAGGTGTCAATTCTGACTATTTTTTACATTTGGGGTCTTGGCTTTCTGTCTCTTGGGGTGTCCAGAGCTGGATCCATCTTTAGTACTTACTGGTCACCTACCTGCTTTCAGAAGAAATTTCTCATGCTTCACAGAAAGACTTAACATATAGCAAGGTAACCTAGGTGAGGAGCAGGTGAAGGATAAATGAATAAATACAAGGAGAAGAAGCCAAACTGGAGTCTGCAATACTCCTAATACAAAAATAAACATGCCAGAAGGTTGGCCAATACACTTGCTCTGTAACAGATGTGGAGGGACAGCGAACACTCCCTTTAGCTGCTCTTTTGGAAGATTCACAGGCACATTCTTCAATTATTGTTATCACAGGGCTCCTCCATTGAAGGCAGGGGTACAATAATGTTTCTCTGAGAAAGCCTGCCTTGGGAGAGCTAAGCAGGTGCACTGGTTTTGTAACCTAACTTATGAATGAATGAAGAACCTACAAAAATGATTGGGGAGTACAAGCCTTAAATAATTTCTACCAAATAATAATAGTGTCAGTAATATTTTTTGTAAGGAGCATTTAGAAGTTGAGATCCAGAATGTGCCTGAAGTGGGTGTTGATCTCTAAACAGAGAGATACATGAGTTTCAGATTCTTAGGGTTTTGTTTGTTTGTTCAGGGTTTTTTGGAGATGGGGGTCTCACTACGCTGTCCAACCTGGCCTTGAATTTCTAGGCTCAAGAAATCCACCTGCCTTAGCCTTTTGAGTAGCTGGGACTGTGGGTGCAAGCCACTGTGCCCACCTTGTTTCAGATTCTTAATGAGCAAGTGGCTTAGTTGGTTTTTGGATACTAGATACTAGCATGCAAAAGCATGACCTGCATTCCAATCCAGACTAGAGGCTGTCCATTTTCCACACCAGGAGAAATGTTGAATACATAGAATTTAAATGGGTGTTTGGAGATGGCACCTCAGTGAATAAAATATTCTATGTAGGGAGTGGAGCTAGATGGATGATTTGGAGTCTCGAATGAGCCTGGGGGTGATGGGAGCCAAGCTGGCAAGAAAAAAAATTTTTTTTTTAGTCCACGAGAGTGTTTATCTCCGAGAGAAATTGGTGCTTTTTCCCATGTGGAAAGGAAAAACAGCATAATTCTTTAAGCTGCAGAACAGCAAGAAAACATTGGCATCTGGAGAAGATTAGCAGAGCAGTCGCTGGGTGCTGTTTGGGGCTGGACATTGGAGGTATGAAGCCAGCTGAGGAGTTCTGGCAGTAGCTCAGCTCCCGAGGTTATGAGCTCACCTCTGAAGTGATCGTATTTTTGCAGCGCCTTCCTCCCAGATGCTCCTAGCTCTCTATAAGTCTTCTATGTTTTGCTACACACAGTTTCAGCTGACTTTATTCTCCAATGTAATTATTTTTAGTTGTCTAGGGAAATAATTATTGTTTAAAATCAACCCTTTCAATAATAACTAGTCCAGAAACCAGAAAGTACACAAGATGTGGCAGAAATGAATAAGAAACCGGTATTAGGGGAACTACTTTCAAAATTCCGTTCTTTTTCCGTTTACAATACACTTGAGCAAAATAATACTTGAGATTTCTGAATGAAACACTACAAGGATGTCACACGGTTCCTCTTGAAATGACAAGAAGGTTGAGATACCAATAAATCAATCTGAGACATTCCTTAATATCCTGTAGCTGAGGAATGGCTGCAATAGGAATCCCTGCAAAACACAGCATATCCTTTTCAACATCCAAAACCATGGGCTCCACTAGGCTTTGACACCTTATATCCTCTCCGGGTTCTGTTGGGCATTTATTACAACACACGCCATGTGATGACTCCTCATTTCCTCATGTTTTTAGATTATAGCAAAATCTCAAAGTAAATCCTTCTGGCAAAACAGAAGGAAGCCAAACAAGTTACAGTTTATTTGAGCTGGCTGGCCGGGAGGCTGCCGTGTATGTCTACTAGGGCACATAAGTCCTGTGGAGACCTAAGGAGAGGGAGGAACAAGTGGTTAATGAGACAGAACACTGAGCCCAGTGCTATTGAAATTTTTGGCCAGTTCCTAATTTTTTGTGCTTAAGTGATATGACTTCTGAAATAAAACAAAATAAAAAGTATGGGTGTTACCACAGGTTGAACTTTCATACTGAGTAAAAATAAAATCCTAAGCCCCACAGCTGAATAGACCCCCTCTTGGTCTTATAGGAATAATGATGAGATTGAAATAACAGGACCAACCTTGCTGGAGGGCCACTCTGATCCAGGTATTATTAAGAAGGAGGAAATTCCCATTACTGTACAACAAGAAGACTATATAAAGAGAACCTAAAACTTTTAGAAAGAGGCTCTGAGGAAGCAGAGTGCTTGGAACCTAGCTAGTGACATGGGAAATTAACTCCCACATTAGATAGCGGCTTCAAAAGTAATGGCACTTTTTTTGGAGCTTTTCAGTATTTAGATTGTTTTCCATTTTCGAATGGGCTTAATATAATTTGACCCCTAAGAAAGAAATGGACAGCTATAGTCTGGTTATTTATACTGGGGAGGGGAGCCGGAGGAAAAGGAAAGAAGAACTGGATTCTCAAGTAGTTGTATCCAAAAGGCACAGACAATGTCTCCTTTGACCGGGCAGCAGTTAAAGAAAAGCTGTTGGGGAGGCCTTTATCCCACAGATGCTCGAACTGCCAGTGGGAGCTGAAAGGAGAGGCCAAGGCTGAAATTAAAGGACATCAGCAGCCACATCTTCAGAGTAAAATTTGAAAAGTATTTTTATTTTATTTATTTATTTATTATTTTAGAGACAGGGTCTTGCTCTCTCACCCAGACGGGAGTGCAGTGGTGTGATCACTGTAGCCACAGGACTCTGAGAAGGTAAGGTATTCCAAGGAGGCCAGTGATGAATTGCTGCCATTCGGCATGAACATAAAACTCAACGTATTCAATACTGAACACTAAAGTAATAAATCTGGGAATCTCAACGATGGCTTATATCTCTAAATGCCAGTCACAGAAATTTCTTAAGACTCACTAATGTAGTCCAGAAACTGCAAGAGGATCGGGTACTTCAACTCTTCCACCATGAAACATACCTTTTATTAATCCTAAATGCCAACTGCTTCTCACCTAGCTGGCATTTCCCGAACTCAACAGGGAAATATTACTTGATCCTTTAAAATTAAGGAACTGTGGTATGGGAGAATTCAAGACAACCCCAGGTTTTGAAGATAATTATAAAAAATACTTTATATTTGTATAGCATTTGATATACAAATGTGTACATAAGTGCCCATGTATTAGCTATGCCTATGAGCTTTACAGCAGTCCTATGAAGCGGGTGTCACAGGCATTCCCATTCTACTGTTAATTTCCTCCATTTTCTTTATCTTCATCTTCTGTGAGTTTGCACAAATGTATCTACCAGTATTAACTATTCCAGTCCGTTCCCAAGTGTGGTCTCTGGACAGCAAGATCAGCATCACTTGGGTACTTGCTAGAAATGCACATTCTCAGGCACCCCCCTGCAGACCTATTGAATCAGAAACTCAGGGGTTGGGGCCAGGAATCTGTGTTTTAACAAGCCTCCAGGTGACACTGATGCATGCTTGAGTTTAAGAGCCACTACACTATGTTCAGTCTCACTCCAATTCCTGAGCAAATCCTGACTGCTGCAGGATACAGATCAGACAGCTCAGGACTCCACTTGTTGGGACTTAGACTATTTGTCTCTCCAGCTCCAGAATCTGGGTGCCCCAGAGCCAAGTTTTAAGCTGGCCCACTTATTACTCATCTCCGCTCTGAGTTTCTAGACTCAGCTGAAACTTGATCTGGGTCCTGGGAAAGCCAAAATGCACCTGAGAAAATGATTTTGCAGGACAATGTTCATTCATGAAGGCAGTAAAGGAAAGGAAACATCTTTCCCATCTTAAGTTCACGGTTAAGGCACCTATAATAAAAGACAGACTAACAGGAGAAAAGTGTACACATTTATTTAATATAGGTTTTATGTGATGAAGAGACTCATGAAGAAATGAAGACCGAATAAACAGGTATTTCTATGCTTAGATGAAGAACAGATAGTCATGGAGAGATACAATTGGACAAATAAGGTATGATCTAACATAATAAACTGGGGGAAACATAGAAAGACCTGTTTGTTCAGATTCTTCTTTGCATTTCTGTATCTCTGGCTCCTTTCCCCTGAGGTACAGGGAGAACACCTCATAAATGAGGATCAACTTCCTGCTTCTGCCATTTTCTCAGGTGCCAAGGTGTCATAGTTTGTGGTAGTGTGTTCTGAATGAGGATGAAATATTCCTCAATGCCACAGTTCCTTAATAGAGGCTGGGCCCGAAGAAGTCAGTCATTGAGGAAGGGTGGAGGTGGGTCTTACCTCAGAATATGGAGAGCAACGTGGTCCTTGTTTTTTGTTTTGTTTTGTTTTTGGTTTGTTTGTTTGAAAACAAAAGGGTAGAGGATTTCTTACCTGTCTCTGCTTTCCAGGAACACATGGCTCAGATGAAGTTCAAAGTTGCCAGCACCCATCTAGGCTACAGCTTGGGTCTCCCTCCCCCAATCCATATTGGATTTTTCCCTGAGGCTGCTTCTTCTGTCTCAACCCAGTTCTCCCAAATTCTGATGGTCATTTCACAGTGTCAACTGTCTTCTGATGGACTTTCAGCTCATAACTTGCTTTGGCCTTCCAAGTCTCCCTCCTAGGCACAAACACCTTGTCCCCAGACCCCAGCACAGTGGCCAAGGCTGGTAGCCCATGGCAATCCCTTCCCAGGTAAGGTAATGTCTGCTTCATGCGTAAGGAGCAGATTCCAGGATTTCCTGTCTTCAAAGGTCTTCCCACCTGTTAAAATCTTGACCTTGCACTTTCCCACTGTCCACCACTACTGAAATCAGCATATACACTGGGGACATCATGCATTTGAGACATATGCATGTGGGACATTGTTCCTGACTCTTTGAGCCACACCCAGAGGCTGCCTCCACAGTCAGATCCCTTTCCCCAGCCTCATTCCATGGTCTGGATGTTTATCAGGCTACTGGCTGCCTCTGCCTCCCTGCCTGGACCATGTTATTTCACTGGACCCATAAAGTCTCATTTGAATTATGAATTGTAACTAATGAACCAGTATCACAGAACCAACAAGGACCAGTTTTTTTCTTTTTTCATTTTAATTTTACTTTAAGTTCTGGGATACATGTGCAGAACGTGCAGGTTTGTTACATAGGTATACATGTGCCATGGTGATTTGCTGCACCTATCAACCAGTCATCTAGGTTTTAGGTCCCGCATGCATTAAGTATTTGTCCTAATGCTTTCCTTCCCCTTTCCCCCAACCCACTGACTGGCCCCACTATATGGTGTTCTCCTCCCTGTGTCCACATATTCTTATTGTTCAACTCTCACTTATGAGTGAGAACATGTGGTGTTTGGTTTTCTGGATGAAGAAAATGTGGCACATATACACCGTGGAATACTATGCAGCCATAAAAAAGAGTGAGTTCATGTCCTTTGCAGGGACATGGATGAAGGTGGAAACTATCATTCTCAGCAAAGTAACACAGGAACAGGACCAGTTTTGTCAACTGCATACCTTTAACCAGCACGTGACTTCGGGAAATACCTCATGTTTTATGTTTTGTTGTGCATGATATATAACAAAATGCTTGACACCTAGTATATCTGATCAATAAATATTTATTGAAGGGAAGAGAGATGGGGGAGGAGGAAGGCAGGCAGGCAGGAAGAAGGAAGGGAAGGAGGGAAAGAGGAAGGGAGAAAAAGTAAGGAAGGGAGGGAAGGAGGGAAAAAATGTAATGTGTGCCTTTTCTTACTGGGTTATTGGTGGAGTACATGATTGATTATATGCAAAGTATTTTCAGCTTTTTGAAAATTCACTGCTTAAGTCTCAAGTTATTTTAATGTCGACATTAATAGTATAATGAGTTGTATCCACAAGATTCTGGTACATTTTTAGTGAGGTCAAGCTGACAGCTGCTGGTGGTTGTTATCTGTTAAGAGAGTTAAAAACTCAAAGAAAAAGAAGATGCAACAAATTCAAGGAGAAGGCAGCTGAGCGCAGGTGGGAAATGACTGCCCAGGACACGAAGAGCCAGAGAGGCCTGTGACCCTCGAGGCCTCCAAGGAGGCGCTGCGGGCGGCTCAGGAAGGGATTGGCAGGGGCAGGCTCATTTATCACGCAGCCGCGTGTGAGAGATGAAAACGCGGTTCCCTTGCACGGAGGCTGGAGATGGGGTGAGTCTCGCAGCCACAGGATGAACTGAGCGCTTCCACTCGCCAGCAGCAGCCCGTGCTCCGGACCCCTCCCCACGCCTCTGGGGCTGCCTGGCAGGAGCCCTCCTCCTCCTGCCTGCCCGCCCGGAGTCCTTTCCTTTCTTCTCAACTGCCAGGCTCCAGATCTCCCCGAAAGGAGATGGGAGCCCGAGGATTCGCCCTTCAGAAAGAAATCAAGCCGGTGCCACCTGTTGACTCCACACAGGCCTCTTAGAGTTCTGGGGTTGGGGTGGGAGGAGGGGCTTGATTTCCTGAGTGAAGTTGGTATTTTTCTTAAACAGTTAATTTATCCGCTTTTCCTTTTCAAGTGAGCAGATTTCCCAAGTTCTCAGACTTAAAAAAAAAAAAATCTCCCTTTTACTGTTTTCTTTCTGCCATAGGGAGATGCGCGGCATCCTTAGAAAAGCCGGATGCTAGGAAACCTGTACCATGTGCAATACAGTTTCAGGCTTTGGGGAAGACCACCTGAAACCCAAGACCACCCCCCCCCCCCCACCGTCCCCAGCCTCCAAGACCAGCCCTCCCCACCCCCGCCCTGTCCCCAGCCTCCACAGAGCCTGCATCCCACGGCTGCACTCAGCTGTGCTCCAGCGACAGGCCAGGATTCCACCCCGGCTCTGATCCCTCTTTCGCCTTGCTGCAGCAGGTCGGGAGAGGCCAGGGATGGGGCAACACAGCAAGGCCAGGGCGTCTCCTTCCTGGTTCTTTCCTTCCTTCCCCACTGCCGGCATTACCTGGCTTCTTTCAACTGCAGACTCTGTCTAGCTCCATGTCCTGGACCAATTCTGATCTCAGTGGTTATCTACAGACGCACACTCCATCTGGTGACTCAGCTTCGAGTTTCTGTGGCTCCTGGTCCACCTCTGCTTTTCGAGAAAGACAGGGGCCATAATGGTCTGGTTGGCCCCGGAACCCCATCCCAGGCCTGGGCCCTCAGAGATGGGATTCAAAATGCATTTGTCCGGGCTGTGGTCTTGGTCTAGAGATCAAGCCACTACCGCTTTTCCTAGACCGAGCACTTGAAAACTTGCCCAAGCTCTGAGATCCTCCACGCTGGGGACCTGCCTCGTTCTTGATTTTCTCTCCTTTTGTCCCGAAGTCGTGGAGCCCTGTCTTTGAACCACATCCATGTGACTTGACTCTTGCTATCTGTGGTTAGCATCCCATTCCACTAACTGTGCTGGTCTACCTGGCCCTCCACATCCCATGTAAGTCAGCACTGCCTGTTGCTGCCTTCTTGGCACTCTCCTATGCACCATCTTCTCTAAGCACTGAGGTGCCCAGCTGCAAAACACCTGGAGGTGATGGGAGGGGTGGTGTAGACCTACGGAACTTTCTCTTACTGGCAAGGATGACAGTAGGCAGAGCATGCTTGGCTGTTTAGGCCAGGGCACCCACCACTTCCCTACATGAGTGGGTCTCCTACCCTTCAACATGAGATCATGTAAACATTTTAAGGTAATAGATCACTTTCTTTTTCTCACACTGAGCATTTGAAATCTAGTGTGTCATTTAAACTTACAGCACACCTCCATTTGGACCAGCCACTTTTCCAGTGTGCAATAGCCACACACAGCCAGTACTACTGTGTTGGATGGCACAGGTCTCTATACTCTCAGGGAAACCGAAAGTGGGTTACTGTACAAAAAGAAGATAATATTTTAGATTTGTTGGATTAAATGAAATCTATTGTTAGAGTTAATTTCATCTACTTTAAAAATTTTTATTGTTTTCAATTATTATACAGTATATTATGAACTAACTGCATTGTGCCCCCCCAAAATTAATATGTTAAAGCCTTAACCCCCAATGAGACTGTATTTGTAGACAATGCCTTAAAGGAATGAATTTATTTTAAATGAGGTTATAAGGGTGGAGCCCTACTCCAACATGACTGATGTCCTCATAAAAAGAGAGAGAAACGTCAGAGAGATGCGCGCCCACAGAGAAAAGGCCACGTCCGGACATGATGTGGTGAGAAGGCCAGAAGCCAAGGAGAGACAGCAGCCTGCAGAGAAACCAAACCTGCTGATTGACACCCTGATCTTTGATTATCCAGAACTGTGAGAAATAAATTTTTGTTGTTTAGTCACCCAGTGTGTGAAATTTTGTTATGACAGCTCTACCAAATTAATATACATGGAAATTAACTCTTGTTGTGCAGACCTATGAGTTCCAACACATGTATAGATGCATGGAACCATCCCCTCCATACAGAACAGTTCTATCACCCCCAAAATGCCCTTGTGTTTTGCCTTTATAGGCATCTGCACATTCTATCCATAATTTTGGCAACAACTGATATGTTCTCCTGTACTGTGTTTTTGTCTTTTCCAGAACGTCATATCACAGAAATCATGCAGTATGCTGTGTTTTGAGAATGGCTTCTTTCGCTCAGCACAATGGCTTTGAGATTCATTAGCGTGGCCGTGTGGATGAAAAGTCTCATTTGTTGCTGGGTGGTACTGCTGAGCTGTGTGAGTTTATTTGTTTTATTCACCCAATGGACGGCATTTAGGCTGGTTCCAGTTTGGGCAATTATAAAAGGAGCAGCTATAAACATCCACGCACAGGTATGGGAGGCTAATAGCTCCTCAAAGATACCCTAATCCTGAACTCTGGAACCTAAGAATATGTTGCCTTTCAAGACCAAAGGGACTTTGCAGATCTGATTAGGCTAAATATGCAATTAAGGCTAAGATAATGAGGTGGGGGAGATTATTCTGAATCATCAAGGTAGAGGCCAAGGTAATCACAAGGACTTTTATAAGAGGTAGACAGGAAAGTCAGAGTCAAAGATGGAATGATGAAAGCAGAGATCAGAGTGGTTCAGAACCATGAGCCAAGGAATGCAGGCAGCCTCTAAAAGTGAGAAAGACAAAGTAACAAATTCTCCCCTAGATTCCCTAGAAGGAACACAGCTCTGCCAATCCATCTTGGACTCAGGACTTGCAGAACTGTGAAATAATACATCTGCATTGTTTTAAGCCACTAAGTGTGTGGTAATTTGTTCCAGTAGCAATGGAAAACTAATACAACAAGTTTAGGTACAAAGGTGCTTTCATTTCTCTAGGTTAAACACCCATAGGGGAAATTGCTGGGTCAAACAGTAAGTGTATGTTAATTAGAAGTTACCAAACTGTTGTCCAGAGTAGTAATAAAACTTTTTATTCTCATTAGCAATACATGAAAGTTCCAGTTGCTCTACATTTATGTCAGCTCTTGGGATTGTCAGTATTTTTTGTTTTAGCTGTTCTGATAGGTGTAGAGTGATGTCTAGTTGTGGTTTTAATTTGCATTTCCCTAATGGCTAATGACACTGAGCACCTTTTCATATACATTTTTTCATTCTTACTTTCCCTTTGACGATATGCCTGTTTATGTCTTTAGCCCATTTTTTAAATTCATTTTTTGGTTTTCTTATTGTTGAGTTTTGAGAGTTTTTTAATAGTCTGTATACAAATCCTTTATTAGGTATATGATTTGCAAATATTTTTATCTTAATCTGTAGGTTGTGTTTTCATTCTCTCAATATCTTTTACAGGGCAAAGTGTTAAATTTTGATAAGATCCAATTTATCAATATTTTATTTTATGAGTAGTGCTTTTGGTGTCATGTCTAAGAATGCTTTGCATGACAAAAGGTCACAAGAATTTTCTCTTGTGATTTCTTCTAGAAGGTTTGTAGTTTTATTTTTACCTATAACCCCTTTTGGGTTCATTTTTGGGGAAGCTGTTAAGTTTAGGTTAAGCTAAATTTTTGGTATACAAAATTCCAAATAATCCAACACCGTTTGTGGCATCACTTTTGCACCTCTGTCAAAAATCAGGGAGACATGTTTGTGTCATTCTGTTCCACTCCTCCACTTGTCTGTTTATTCACCAATATCATCATATCTTGATTGCTACAGCTTTATAGTAAATCATTAAATCTCATAATGTGAGTCCTTGAATTTTATATTCCTTTACAAAAGGTTTAGCTGCTCTAAGCTCCTTTGCTTTTTTTTTTTTTTTTTTTTTTTTTTTTGAGACGGAGTCTCGCTTTGTCGCCCGGGCTGGAGTGCAGTGGCCGGATCTCAGCTCACTGCAAGCTCCGCCTCCCGGGTTTACGCCATTCTCCTGCCTCAGCCTCCCGAGTAGCTGGGACTACAGGCGCCCGCCACCTCGCCCGGCTAGTTTTTTGTATTTTTTAGTAGAGACGGGGTTTCACCGTGTTAGCCAGGATGGTCTCGATCTCCTGACCTCGTGATCCGCCCGTCTCGGCCTCCCAAAGTGCTGGGATTACAGGCTTGAGCCACCGCGCTCGGCCGCTCCTTTGCTTTTAAATATAAATGTTAGTATTAATTTGTCTACATCTACAAAAAAAATCTTGCTGGAGTTTTTAATGGAACTGTGTTGCATCTTTAGATCAATTTTAGAAAAATTGGCCTCTTTACTATGTTGAATCTTTCAATGCATGAACATGTGCTGTCGCTAATTATTAATATTTAGTTCTTTCTTAATTTCTTTCATTGGTGTTTTGTATTTTTCAGATCACAGACCCCATATGTTTTGTTAGATTTATCTCTAAGTATTTCATTTTTGCACCTATTGTAAATTAGACTTTTTAAAAATAATATTTCTATTGCTTGTAATATATATTTGTATATCTATTCTATTCCTATAATAAATTTTTGTATATTTCAGTATATTGATTTTTATGTGAAACTGTATCTTGCAATCTTGCTAAACTCATTTATTAGTTCTAGAAGTTTTTGTTGTTGCTGATTCCTTGGAATTTTCTACATAAATAATCACGTTATCTGTGAATAGGAATAGTTTTATTTTCCCTTTTTCCATGTATATACCTTTTATATGCTTTTGTCTTTTTTTATCTTATTACTCTGGCTAACATTTCTAATACAACATTGAGTAGCAGATGTGAATATGAACATTCTTGCCTTATTCTCAGTCTTAAAGATAAAGCATCCAATTTTTCATGATCAAGTATGATGTTAGTTGCAGGCTTTTTAGAAATGGCCTTTACTGGATTCAGGAGGGTCTCTTCTATTACACATTTTCTCTGAGAGTTACTAACGTGAATGAATGTTGTATTTTGTCAAATGTTTTTTCTGCATTAACTGATATGATCATGTGGATTTTCTTCTTTAGACTATCAATATTGTGGATTGCATAGGTTGACTTCCAAATACTGAGACAACCTTACATTCCCAGGATAAACCCTACCTAATCATGATGTATTATTCTTAATATGTTGATGGATTCAATGTGCTAATATTTTTTCTTGAGGATTTTTGTGTCTACAATCACAAGGAATATTGTGAGCATTTTGGAAACTGTGTTCCATTCTGGTTATGCTGGCTTCATGAAATGAGTTGGAAAATATTCCTTCCACTTCTGTTTTTTGTAATAAATTGGGTAAATTGGTGTTATTTTTACTTTGAATGTTTAGTAGAATTTGCCAGTGAAAGTATCTTGATATAGAGGTTTAATTTTGGAGTGCATGGCAATGAATTCTATTTCTTTATATTTATAGGACTTTTTAGGTTACCCATTTCATCATCTTATGTGAGTTTTGGTTGCTTGTGGTTTTCGAGAAATAGGACCTTTCATTTAAAATATTGAGCTTATGTGTATACAGTTGTTATTATTCTTTTTGATGAGAAATCCACAGAATAGTTGTTCCTCTATAAATATAATGTCATTTTTCTCTGGCTGCTTTGAAGATTTTTTTCTTTTTTTACATTTCAGGAGTTTTATTAAATGTTGAGTATGAATTTCTTTGGGTTTTCCTATTTGTGGTTTGCTTAGCTTCTAATGCTTGTAGGTTTGGGTCTCTCACCAAACTTAAGCTTTCAGCCGTCATTTCTTCATATATTTGGTCCAGATCATACCCTTTCTCTTTTTCCTCTGAAACTTTGAAAAGAAGAATGCTAGACCTTTTGTTATCGTCTCCCTGAGGTTCCCTTCATTTGTCTTCATCCTTTTCGGTCTTTGTGGTTCAGACAGAATAGTATCTGTTAGCCACTCTTCAAATTAATGAACTGTCTTTATGTCAATCTGTACTGCTATTGAGCCCAACCATTAGGATTTTTATTTATTATATTTTCCAGTGCTAGAATCTCAATTTGGTTCTTATTTATATCTTTAATTTTTTTGTTCAGATTTTCAGTTTTAACATTTTTTCCAATAGCTCGCAATTGCCAATTTGAACATTGTTATGCTAGCTTTTAAAAGTTGGCCAGATAACGCCAACACCTTTTTCATCTCAGTGTTTGCTTTTGTGGTCTTTTACCATGTGAGTTATAATTGTCATCATTCTTCTTAGACCAAATAACTTTGAATTGTGTCCTGGACATTTTGAATACTAAGTTCTGAGACTCTAGATCTCACTTAAAGTCCATGGAAAACTTTGATATTTTTGCTACGGAAGGTAACTGAACTGGTTAGGTTCAAGCAGAAAGTTCCAACCCACATTCAGGGGCGCTATGGTTTCGATACCAGCTCAGTTTTCAAAGCCCTTACAGAGTTCTTCAGATGTGTCACAGTGTGTGCCACCCAGCGGCCTGTCTGGGGCATGGGCAGTGAACTATTTGTGAGTGTAGTTCCCAAAATATTTGGTTGCTAGTTAGGACCGGATTCACATGTGTGCAGCTCAGGGATTCATAAACAAGTTTATGGGGTACCTTTCCTGATCTTCCTCACTGTGATCTCCTCAGTAGTTTTAGGTTTCTAGAGGCTCTGTTTTTATATAACCTCTAGCCAGAAACCTGGGGTTCTAGTTCCCCTTCTATTCTGCATACTTCCATGGTAGAGGGCAAGCAATAGAAGGACAGAAAAAGGGAGGAGAAAAAGCAATGGGGATTTGTCTCTCTCATTGCGTCTACACTAAATGGAGAGGTAGGTTCCCCTCCTGTACTAGTCAGGGTTCTGTAAAAAAATACAGAACAACAGTCATTTGTATTTTGTTATGAATGAGTGTGTGTGTGTGTGTGTGTGTGTGTGTGTGTGTATGAGAGAGAGAGAGAGAGAGAGAGAGAGAGAGAGAGAGAGAGAGAGAGAGAGAGAGAGAGAGAGAGACTGATTTATTTTAAGGAATTGGATCATGTGCTAGTGAGGGGTCTGCAAGTCCAAAGTCTGCAGGGTAATCTGGCAGGATGGAGACCCAGGAAGGAGTTGAAGTTACAGCTTGAAGACAGTATTCTCCCTAGAAGGAAAACCTGCTCTTCCTTGGGAGTCCTAAGTCTTTTTCTTTTAAGATCTTCAACTAACTGGATGGGGGCCACCCACATTATGGATGACAATCTGCTGATCTCAAATTCTACTGATTTAAATGTTAATCTCATCTGGAAAACTACCTTCACAGCAACATCTAAACTGATGCTTGGCCAAATACCTGGGTCTTGTGGCCTAGTCAAGTTGATACATGAAGTTAACCATTACAAGGCCATCCCTTCTCAACTTGGCACCCACGCACATTTCCTTAAACCACACTTAATCTCCAAATAAAGGCAATACTCCTGCCTAACAAGATACCACCATCCTGCACAAAACAGAACACGCACTATTCCTTCCCCAAGTATAGGATGCAGACTCCTTGGGTGATGTTTACACTTTTCGATATCCTGAGTAATATGATGTAAAGTTAACAATATACTTAAACACCATAAAGTAGAGCCAATACATCTTATATTATATGATAAGAAGATAAGAGAGGGAAGAAAACAAAGATATTTGCTTGATACACACACATTATACATCACACACACACACACACACACTCATAACCAAATACAAAGCAATACCCATGACAGTTGCATCTCTCAGAGCTTTGACTCCATCAGCTTCCTGTTAATAGCTACTGTCCCTGCTGCCTCCGGATCACTTGGGGTCTCAGTGAAGAGAGATTAGAGACAAGAAAAATAATTGTTTTAAAAATGATGGATTCCCTCACTGGGTGCATTAGGAGTTCACTTTCCACCTCCTTGAGCTGGTGGTACTGGAGGAGCTCTTAGAGTTCTGTCTGTCTATGCCCTGATGTCCCCTTCTAGGTTTGGAATATGAGGAGTATGAGGACTCAAAAAGAGAACCAATGTTAAGACTGAACTGGAGAGGGGATTCTAGCATACACTGAGTTGCTTTAGTATGCAAGTAAGTTTCAACCGCAGAAAAAAGAGTTTAAGACAGATGACATGGCTGTCTACAGATGTCTTAAGGACCACCAGAAGGAAGAGGGTTAGGCTTATTTTGTGTAACTCCAGGATGCATAATTTTGTCAGACTGGATTTATAACCAGCTGTTTTCCCCTCTTGCCTCAGTGAAAACCAGTGAAAGTCTGACTCTTCCAAGCATTGACATTGCAACCTAAGAGTAAGATATAAGACAAGGTAGGTGATCATTTTGCCAGGATTGTTTTTTCCTCTCCTATATTTACTTTGCTATCAGGTAAAATAATATAGTATTATTGATAATTGATAATATTGATAATCCAATTGTTGTAATCATTAACTAGAAAATTACTTTTCTTCTGGATTTATTACTTTAAAGCCCACTGTAATCATAATTATTATTTCATTACACTCAGTTTTTACAGAATTCTCAAAGAAAATATAACTTCAACTCTAAGAGAAAATTAATGCATACACAAGAAATTTCATTTCAAGGTAGTGTTGGAATGCTTGTGCTCAAATGAATAAAGAACATCTGCCCTTACACCATCCACCTTTATAGTCACATTTTCAAACTTTTATTTCCTTTAATTTGCTATATCAGAATCTCTCTTTCCTGGATGAAGACAGGCACAGAAAGAGACAGTAGCTTCTCCTCTTCATTTTCAATAACCATCAAAATGTTTTCCAATTAAACATGAGATTTGAAAAGAATGAATAGTGTGCAGAAAAGGTGAGACTAGTTGTCAATCCACCTTTTCTAGCTATGTCTTGACTTTTAACTGTCATCAGCTGAAGACCAAGAGATCAAAAAGCCAACAAAGACCCTGTATTGTAACCCCCAACTGTGAACCGCGTGTTTTCTCTCAAGGATTGAATGTTTGAAAGATAAGCAGATTTTTAGCTGTTCAGAAAAGTTTGCACACAGTAGGAAAGGAAGAACTTCAAAAGCTCCACATCCTTCTCCTAGTTCCTGCACCTCTGCCAAAATCCAGATATATTCTATTTACTTCTGGGAAAGCCACATTCTCCCCTGCAACAGAAAAACACATCAGCCTCGACATTTAACCAGCAGATGGCTTCCAGGGAAAATATAAATGATCCACCTGCTGAAGCAAGGAGCTGACATAAAGTTGGACATATTTACAAATGACTCATGGTGATGACTTCCTTGTGGTTGTCAACATGCAGCCTCCTCATCCACCTCTAATTGCTGGGTGGACAGCCCAGCAGGTGATGTAGCTTCACTGTTTGTCCTGCAGGGGCACTGCAGAGACCCATCTCTGCAGAGACCCTTGAGCCCTGTGGCAAGGATCTGGCCTCATTTTTCTTGCAGTTACAATGCTTACCTCACTTGCTTCCTGCAGCAGGCACTTGTGAATATTTGTTGAAATGAATTTGAATCTAAGGCAATGAATGAGGATGCTAATTTCTCTAGTTGTCTTTCAGGACATAAGTAGGTAGGTTTATTTTTAGAGTATTGATGGAAAGTCCACACTTATGTCAATGCCTCTTCACTAAGTTGTTCTCCTAGAGTCATAGAGCCTCAGACTTAAACAACCTGTTGGAGGTTACCTGGTCTTGCAGGTCCTCTGTATACATTTATGCTTCTCCTAGGAAGCAGTGGCTTCTAAACTCTTCTGAACAGCACATATTCTACCACCATCTCATAAGGATGTCAAATATAATCTATACTTAGATTTAGAAATCAATTCTATTCATAGATAAGAATTATTCTTTTTTTGTCAAGGAAAAAACACAGGGGTGCTATGGTGTGAGCATGTGTCAGGAACTTAATCCCTAATGCAACAGTGCTGGAAAGTGGAGCCTAGTGAGAGATGATTAGGCCATGAGGGCTCTGCCCTCGTGAATGGATTAATGCTGACATGGCAAGAGGGGGTTCGTTATAAAAAAGTGAGTTTAGTCCCCTCTCTCTTGCTCTCTGTGGCCCTCTCTTTGCCCTTCTGCCATGGGAAGACATGGTAAGAAGGTCTTTGCTAGATGCCACACGCCCCTCTCAACCTTGGACTTCCTGGCCTCCAGAACCATGAGCTAGTGAAGTTCCACTCATTGTAAATTGCCCAGTCTGCGATATTCTGTTACAGCAGCACGAATTTGACTAAGACAGGAGGGTAATATAACTATTAAGTATTGTAATAAGCATTAGTTGTGTTATTTTGGAAAGTGAAAGATATTTAACTTACCTCTTTTTAAATTAAATCATTCAAGGTTTACTAAATCTATACTATATTGTATTCTGTGTGTGTACTGCATGTAAACATATAATGCCAGATCAGTGAGCAACATTACTAATTATATACCATGGTCTCCTTATTTAAAGAAAAGGAACATTAGGAATATAGAGAAAAGGGGCATACCCAGGAACATGTAGTGGCAAAGCCCATTAAAGGAAAGTGAAACATCAACAGAGCCTGGAAGATGAACAAAGATCAAGACAGAAAGAACAAAGGAGAAATGGAAGAGGAGAATAAAGAAGCAAGGTGGGAGAAGAGACAAATGAGAGCCTGGTAGAAGTAGGAAAAGAAGAAACAGAGAGGACAGTGAGCAAGGGAAGGTGAGGAGTGGAGGAGAGGAGGAATAGTGAAAGGAAAGCTTAATGTAAGAGAAACTACAGCATAATAGTTAGGAAAATGGATGTTGGGGACTAATGACCTAGAATGATATACCGACTCTGCTCCTTACTTACTGTGTGATCTTGGGTAAGTCACTTTCCTCAGTTTCCCTCATCTGTTAAATGGGAATAATAGCAGTGCTTACTTCACAGTAAAGTGCTGGAACAGGATGAGCACTATAGAAATGTGTTGTTTCTCATTATTGTCTTGTGATCCATCCCCTAATCTGAGGCCCTGGCAGCTCCCACATGTCTCATTCACTGTCAAAATCAAATAATAAGCATTTGTGAACCATGTCTTTTTGATTTTTCAGGTCCTAAATATGAAAAAATTTCTCCTAATACTATATATTTTTTTCAATTTCAGATAATTAATCAATTAAAAGCATTACTACAGTGATTAGATTTTTGGAATAGTCTGGACTTTAGATATTCTTTCCCAGTGTCCCCATAAGTAAAGCAAGTCAGACCACATGTTTCTAATTCCTCAGATACATAGACATGGTATATTGTTGTTTTGGCATGCAGGGCAAAGAAATTGTTCAGACAATGAGCACAGGAGGGCTAACTCATGTGGTTGTCAGTGTGGTGACATGCACTTCTGAAAGGCTTCTAAGCAAAACCTATCTTATATTTCCACAGTGAGCCCCAGCCTATCAAATGAAATCCATTTATGGACTTCTTATTTGTTCTTCCTTTCCATGCTTCACACTTCTGCCCTCCACTCCCTACCAGTTCACCCAGCTGTCATTTCAGATCAATCTGAATTACCAGTTTAGATGCCTAATGCCCTAGAGTACATTGCTCATTGACACATTGGCGATGTGAAAGTCCCTAAAAGTCAAGACAGGTTTAAAGTCTAGACAGTTTTGATGGTTGTCTTGGACAGCCCAGTCTTTCTGAAGCCACATGGCTATAAACAGACAGAACAAATATTATGGTCTAGTCCTATCAGATTTCTTGGTTGTGATGAGCACATAATCCACACTTACTGGAGAAGTTGATGTTTTCATTATTTTTATTTTCAAAATTGTGTCTTTGGTATAACTGACTCAGGGCAAAAAAAGCAAATATTAACACATTTATTAAAATGCATAAAACGCATACTGGAAACAGTAATTAAAACAGCTGAATTCTGTCTCAGGGGTATCTAACCTACAATTTCATGGGAAGTAATTCAGAAATCCTGAAGAGTTCAGTAGAGTTCACTCTGGCCCTCATATACTAAGTATTAGTTCTCCATTGGATCTCAGCTTCTATACTACTCTCAGCAATTTGCAAAATGTACCAAGTAAATACTAGCTTTTTGAACTGAGTACTTTAGGGTATAGTCATACTCCACATTGTCCCCCATTTAAGGCAGGTAAGTGACCAAAGACAGTATAAACTTACCCATTGCTGCTTTCCTTCTTCTCCTAAAGCTTCTTTTACTTTCTGGGGTGATTTTAAACTAAGGGTCATATGTACAGGTGTAGACGTGGGAAAGAGAGTAGGGGCCAATAATAAACATTGAATTTTTGAAGAAAATAGACAGGAGTATTTTAGAGGATTGTACTTGGGGATGGGGGTGCGGGGAGAGCAAATACAGGCAAGCTCTGCCAGTTCTCAGCGCCCGCACCTGGTTTTCTGTGGCATGACTGTTCAAAGATAGGTTTTAAATTATGGTGTACTTCAAATATACTGCATGTACTACACACACACACACACACACACACACACACACACACACACACTACAAACCTTGTGCCCAGCTAAAAATCTAAAATTTGAAAATTCACTGAAGTCCCTGTATGTCTCCCTGATCTCATCCTCCCCCGCCACACAGTGGAGAGCATTATCTGTGACTAGGTGTTCAGATATATCCCCACGTATATAGAGAATATTGTTTTGTATGTTTGCATATTTATTTAAACTACTATGTAAAATTCCATTAGCCATTTTTTAATTCTAGGCTAGCTTCTGTCATTTACTTGTCATTTTGCAGGATAATCATTTCTGCCACCAAATGGCTACTCATTATGGAAATAAAATGATGTAATTTAGAGGTTAAAAAAAAAGAAAAGTATATATCAACAATTAATTCAAAGCTCCATGAGAGCAGAAATGGGCCTCTTAGCTAGGATTCTATTCTGTTTTCAGCACCTAGTGCAATTGCCTGGCATAAACTTGGTGCTCAGTGAATAACTGTCAGGTGAGCAGATCAGCAGATGAAGACAGGAAGAAAAGACCTCTTGTCCCATGATCACTGCTTGGTTTCTCCTCACTGCTGTTTCCTCCAGTGGTGTAGCCTGAGCGCTGAAATCAGTCTTTCATTCCCACAATATGTTAACATCAGAGTGATTTCAGTTGAAGAAATCTGCAATGCATTTTGGGGTTGTAACCAGAGAAACAATGCAACTATTACAATTCTCTAAACTCTAGTAAAATGTATTCAGGCAGGACCTCAATCAATAACCCTGGAATTGAAGAGAAAAGGAGGAATTGTTGAGCAAGGGGCTAAATTATCTTGTTTGAGTGATTTGATTTCCTCTAAATACAAGGTCACATGTGGCCAATTTAATTCTCCCTACTCATAAAGAAGTCCAGATCAAAACAACTAAATTGAACCCAAATTTCACAGTTCTTTTCCCTCAAGGCCCAACTCAGAAGCTCACAGACATCAATGACTGATGATTTTTATGACAAGCTCCAGTCTTGGCATAATGGGGTCCCTCAGTTAGTTTGAAGACCTTTTCATTTGTGATATAACAGCACTGTTGTTGGCAGCGTTCGATGACATCATAGTCATAAAACTCAGCAACAGCAGGAAGATTGTCTTGGTGTTGAAGTGGGAATTCTGCCGTGGCCAACACCACGCCATCCTGTGTTCTTTGTTCAAACTCAATGTTCAGACTGGGTTGGCCTTACCCAGTTATGGGCTATAACTAAACGTGCAGGCCTGCTCATTTTTGATTGCTGTGTCCAGCTAAGAAACACAGCTTGTCCCTGACCTTTGACCCCCAGCATTCTCCTGTTCTCAAGCCTTTAGGACTAGTAAATCAGGTAGCCACGTCTATGGGGCCTTTGATGGGTTTCTAAGAAATGCAAACATGAAATTTCACCACCAGAAATTTGGCTCTTTAGATATCAAGGGTATTTCTGACTTTGTTGGACTTAAAAAATCAAAATTCTGGCCGGGCGCGGTGGCTCAAGCCTGTAATCCCAGCACTTTGGGAGGCCGAGACAGGCGGATCACGAGGTCAGGAGATCGAGACCATCCTGGCTAACACGGTAAAACCCCGTCTCTACTAAAAAAAATACAAAAAGCTAGCCGGGCGAGGTGGCGGGCACCTGTAGTCCCAGCTACTCGGGAGGCTGAGGCAGGAGAATGGCGTAAACCCGGGAGGCGGAGCTTGCAGTGAGCTGAGATCCGGCCACTGCACTCCAGCCTGGGTGACAGAGCGAGACTCCGTCTCAAAAAAAAAAAAAAAAAAAAAAAATCAAAATTCTCCAGGAAAAGGCCCGACAGCTCTCTGTGGGGAGAAGGAACTTGTGATCGTACAACATGGCCCAGTTTCTTCTCTAGTAGCTGGCTCTATCCCTGCCCCGCTGGCCCCAACCCAACCATGGGCCAAGTGTGTAAGGCCCACGCCTCTCAGGTCTTGGGCGCTCTTAGGCCAAGAGCAGGCAGGGGATGCACAGGCAGCTCCACTGAGAGTCTAGCAGAGCCCTGCTCAGACCTCAGCGATGTAGCATCTGTCCTTGATGAGGACTAGAAAATGGTTCACTCACCCTCCATGTGCCTCAAGTGTTATTGAAAATAATCAAGAGTGGAAATAAACATCACATAACTGGGCCATTGTAGAGACAGAATGTTGCTGTAAAAATCTGCAGAACCAAACTAAAATACCAGTCTCTCTAGGTAAAACACAGACATGAAAATGGCTTTAACAGGAGGTAAATAATATGAAGTCACATCCTCAGAAAGTGACCGAATCTGCCTACCAGTTATTCTATAGGAAGGAGGAGCTTTGCAGATAGACACTTCACTTTGTGCCTCCTGTTGCCATAAGACAAACCGGGGCATTTTCCATGAGTTAATGCCACTGTCTCTTCAGCACCCTGTCTTTTCAGCATCTTGGAAAGTAAAAACAAACCACATCTGAACAGGATCTAGGAACTCTTTCTCTCAGAAAAGCTAAAAGTGTTTCTTGAAGGCCACTGAATTGCGTGCCATTGCTATTCCCAAGCTGCCTTTTCCTAAGTTGAACAGAACAACAGAGGAATCTAATGTTCCTGTCCTCGGGGAAGTATTTCCTCTTTATTAAACAGTTAGCGTTCTTGAGTGCTGTCTTCAAAATTTGCTGTTCATTCTCCACTGAATTCAGGCCAGTCGTTCTTCGTTTCCTCAATTAAAGTGGGCTGAGAACTTCCCTTTCCTCACAGAGGGATTGTGACTTTTAATTGCTCTTCCAAAGGTCCCTGAAGTCCCCTTAGAGCCACCCCCACAGCCTGTCTTTCCAGCTCCCACAAGCCTGCTCTGCCATGTTGCATGGACCAAGGCTAACTCTGGCTGACTGAGGGGCCCTGCAGCTTCCTCCTATAATATCCCAGGATGAATTGATCTCTCCAGCCCTTCTTGAAAAGTCTTAACGACAGCTTCTCTGAACCAGTTCAACAGGAATAAATCCTCCCACTCCTTCTGACTAGCATTTAATTACTCTAAGTGCCTCTGCTTGGAGTCCCTGAGAGAAAGACATTGTCAGGCTTGTTCAGCAAGTGTTTCTCAGAGTAGGTTTGTTCTGCAGAGCACACATTCTGCAGAATATTAATAGGTGTTGCCTGCCACACATACAAACTGCAGGCACTTATGCACACATACACACCGTGCACCTATGCACACTGCATGCCATAAATACATACACTCCTCCCTGCACACACATATACACTACATGCCACATACAAAATGGTCAAATAAGTACAGACATGCAAACTTAACGTAAAACCAATATTTTGCATCTGCTTTCAAAGCCTTTAATATACTAATGTGTATTGTAAATCTTCAAAAGCAGGATTTGAAGCAGTGTTTCCCAACCTTTCAAACACAGGGTTGTTTCTTTGTGGAAAGCATCTACAATGAAACACAGTCTGCAAAAAACTCTGTCACAACATTTTTTTTTAAAGACCACTTATTCATCTAAAACTGAAGTGATAATGCCAAGCATTTTAAACAATATTAAAAACATAAACATTTTCAAAAGCAATGAGAGATTAGGCCAGGGGGTGGCAAACTGTGGCCCACTAGCCAAACCTGGCCTATTGCCTTTTTATCTGTACAACCCTCAAGCTGAGAATGTTTTTATGTTTTTAAAGAGTTGTGAAAACAAAACAAACAAAAAATCAAATATGCCATGGAGACCATATGTGACCCACAAAAAAAGCCCTCTATAGAAAAAGTTTGCATAGCTATTAACCACATGTGTTATTTAAATTTGAATTAATTGAAAAATAAGAAAAATTAAAAATTCAGTTTCTAGGTCACAGTGGCCATATTTCAACTGATCAGCAGTTACATGTGGCTAATAGCTATCATACTGGAAAATGCAGACATTCTCAGCACTGCAGAAAGTTCTGTTGCGTTATGCCAGTCTAAACAAAACTTTCTGTTGAGGTTTAGGGTAACACTGTTTGTGATTCTCTCCTGTTGTTGCTGTGTTTAAGGCATTTTATTTAAGTAGCGTGGATATTAGTCTTGCAAAAGAGTCCTGACAGATTTCTGATGAATTTCCAGCTGAGTATGTTTACCATCTGAAGCCCTCACTTGTACCTTGGTCTTCTGCAGCTCCAGAAACTAGATCTTGACTGACCCCACCATACCACCAGACCCAGACAGCTCCTGAGACTAGCTAGTAGTTTATAGGAAAATTCCCAGTCTTGAGTTATTTTGGCTTGCCTTCTCTCTTCAAGTTTCTGCCAGCCTCTCTACATCTCTCAGTTTCTTGAGTTTCCCTGCCTTCTGCCTTTCCTACTAAAATGCAATTCCCTTCACTTTGTTTTTCAGAATTTTATTCTTCACCTTTTTCTTGGCGTTTGGCTTATATTTACATATTTAAAGACTCATAAATATATTTTCCTAAATATATTCTGCTATATCATCTACTTAATTATCCTTTAGCAATATGGACTAATTGACAAAACTCCTAAAGCAGAAAAGCTTCTTTCTGTATTTTCCCACCAATAACTATAAATGGAAAAGAATAGTACCAAATTTAGCATTTATAAACATATATATATACACACATATATAGTATTATATATATTATGTCTCCCTCATTAGAAGGTCAAGTGCAGAGTTTTTGTGTAAACGGCATTCCCCCCCTTGCCTTATGTCAAGAGTGAAATCTGTTGTTTGTTATATTTAATGTTTCCTGTATTTCTTCTTTCTTTAAAAAAAAATGTTTCAGACGGGAAAGTAAACCTTGCCGGTGGGGAGGGGGAATGCCATTTACGTTTTTAATGTTATTGAAAATGATTGGCATTATCACTTCAGTTTTAGATGAGTAAGTGGTCTTTTAAAAAAAATGTTGTGATAGAGTTTTTGCAGACTGTGTTTCATTGTAGACGCTTTCCACAAAGAACAGCCCTGTGTTTGAAGGAGAATGTGTGCTGTCAACAAGAGTGAGAAGAGCATTAGAAGAATCAAGGGGTCAATGTCATCAAATGTTACAGAGACCAAAGAGGATGAAGACTATGTCAGACCATTTTAATGGGTTTCTGAGAATTTCTTTAATAAACTATTTTAATACAGTGTTGAGAAATGTGTAAAGGTGGGTAGAAACTACAATTTTAAGAAATTTGAGAATGAAAGAAAATAAAAGGACAAAATGTTCAAGTACATTTTATTGTTTTGAGACAGAATAAACAGGAATATGTAGACTCCAATGGATAAACCAGTTATGAAATGGATAAAAAACTGTCCTATGAGAAATTAAACTTAAGTTTACACAATAGGGCAGGTATAGGGTCAGAACTTATAACACCTGTGTGGTGTGGTAAACACTAGCCAGGTCATTAAAACAAAATTTCATCTAAGAATCAAGAATCAAGAGATTCTGCAGAAGGAGATATAAAATTATTCTATAGGATCACTTATACAATTCATGTTCCATAGACTGCAATTCTTCCAAGTAATAAATAACAAAATTAAGTAAAATAAACAAAAAAACACAGAATAAGATTAACTATAGCAATACAAAACATCAAATCATATAAAGGAGAAAATTACTACAAAAGAGAGTTTATAGACATAACAAAAGGCAGAACTGATGTTATACAAACTAGAAACAAGAGACAAATCCTTTTAATATAAACAAAATAGAATTTTTTTTTTTTTTTGGAGATGGAATCTTGCTCTGTCACCCAAGCTGGAGTGCAGTGGCGCGATCTCAGCTCACTGCAAGCTCTGCCTCCCAGGGTCATGCCATTCTCCTGCCTCAGCCTCCCAAGTAACTGGGACTACAGGTGTCCACCACCATGCCCAGCTAATTTTTTGCATTTTTAGTAGAGATGGGATTTCACCATGTTAGCCAGGATGGTCTCAATCTCCTGACCTTGTGATCCACCCACCTCAGGCTCCCAAAGTGCTAGGATTACAGGCGTGAGCCACCGTGACCATCCTAAAATAGGTCTCTTAAAAATGAGTAACAAAAAAATAGTAGTAGTAGATATCATCACAAATAATAAAGGATTGCTGAAACAAAAATAGCCATTAAATTCAAAATTTATTGAAGAGTAAAATGGGTTAGACAGAGCTGAAAAAAAGAATTTAAAGCTGGAAGATTGATTTGAAAAATACAGGCAGAATGAAAAATGGAGTGATAAGGAAGTGGAAAATATGAAAGATTAAAAGACATGGAAGTGACTCCTGTTTTCTAAGATGGAGTAACAGGAACTAGATTTACTTTCCCATCTGAAGCAATTTTTTTTTTTTTCTTTTTTTTTTTTTGAGGCAGAGTCTCGCTCTGTCGCCTGGACTGGAGTGCAGTGGCCGGATCTCAGCTCACTGCAAGCTCCGCCTCCCGGGTTTACGCCATTCTCCTGCCTCAGCCTCCCGAGTAGCTGGGGCTACAGGCGCCCGCCACCTCGCCCGGCTAGTTTTTTGTATTTTTAGTAGAGACGGGGTTTCACCGTGTTAGCCAGGATGGTCTCGATCTCCTGACCTCGTGATCCGCCCGTCTCGGCCTCCCAAAGTGCTGGGATTACAGGCTTGAGCCACCGTGCCCGGCCGCAATTTTTTTAAAGAAAGAAGAAATATAGGAAACATTAAATACACCAAACAACACATTTCCCTCTTGACATAGGCAATGAAGAACAGTAATTTCTGAAATTAAACAAACAAATGAAATGAGCTGTACCTTTGCCCTAACTGTCTTAAGAGTTTTCAGGTAATGGCACAAAGAAGGGAACCTAGGCAAAGCCCAGTGGAATCCCTTAGGTGAGGAGACAAAGGCAGCTAAAATATACAAGGCAGAGTGCTGGGAAAAGACAGAAGCGCACAGAGAAAATTATAGGGATATGCAAAGTGAACCCCTCCAGTATTCAGCTGAGTTGAATTAATTCATGGATGTGAGGAGAATACCCAAGACTAGGAAAAGAACCACCTGAAAGGAATAGAAGTAACAGTACTCCGACCAGGATTAATGCCTATTCTAACCAGTGTGAATTGCTAACTTCACAAATCATGGTACATTGGGTAGAATGCCTGAAGAATCTCGTATTGCTAGTAGAAAAATATTAGCCCTGGCAAAAAACTATCTAACAAATCTTTAAAACAATACCCAAAAGAATCAACGTGTTTTCCAGTAAGTTACGTCTCTCCCAGACCAAACACACACACACACACACACACACACACACACATCAGCAAATAAAAATTGAAAGAAAATCTTCAAGAGTATTGATGGAATACAAAGATAACCTGCATCCAACATGATAAAATACACAATGTCTAGAATCCAATAAAAAAATCACCAGACATGCAAATTAATGGGAAAACATAATATTTGATGAGAAAATAAAGCAATCAACTGAAACCAACTGACATAGATATTAGAATTTGAATATACAAACTGACACAGATATCAGAACTAGAATACAAGGACATTAAAATAACTATAATTCATATGCTCAAAAAGTTAAGTGGAGAGATGGAAAATACAAAAAACAAACCCACAAATCTACTTCTAGAGATGAAAAAAGGATGGAAAACATATGAACAAGATTAATAGCAACTAGACATTTCAGTTAAAAAAAAAAAAGAAAAGAAATGGTGGTCAGGCACAGGGGCTCAAACCTATAATCCCAGAACTTTAGGAGGCTGAGGTCGGTGAATCACTTGAGCTCAGGAGTTCGAGACTAGCCTGGGCAACATGGCGAAACCTCATCTCTAAAAAAAAACACAAAAAATTCGTCAGACATGGTGGCATGTGCCTGTGGTCCCAGTTAGTCAGGAGGCTGAGGAGGGAGAGTCACTTGAACCTGGGAGGCAGAGGTTGAGGTGAGCCGAGACTGCCCCACTGCACTCCAGCTGGGTGAGACTCCATCTCAAAAAAAAAAAAAAAAAAAAAAAAGATTAGTCAACGTGAAAGCATGACAGTAGAATATTTTCAAATTTAAATATGAACAAAAGAAAAATAGAAAAACATGACAGAAGTAAGTAATGGAAGTGAGTAGCAAAACTGGAAAAACATCGAGCATGTAATTAGAGTCCAGTAGAAGAAAAAGGAAATGTGGGCCAAAAAAAAGTGTTTGGCCAAAATGTTTCAAAAATGACAAAAACTATAAACCCATGGATCCTAGAAGCATAACAACCCCAAGATGAAGGAAAATGAAGAAAACGACACCAAGGTACATCATATTTAAATTGGCCAAAAGCACTGATAAGGAGAAAAATCTTTGAAGCAGCAAGAGAAAAAAAAAAATGACATATAAAAAGAAAGAATAAAGATTACAGTTTATTTTTTCAGAACAACTCAAACAAGTAAACATTGAATAAACATCTTTAAAGTACTGAACAACAACAAAAAAAGCTGTCAGCTCTGAATCCTATCTTAGTCTTTCAAAGATGAAGGCTAAATCAAGAAATATTAAAATAATTAATCACGAGCAGACTGACACTATAAAAACTGTTAAATCAATGTTTTCTAGCAAGTAGAAAAATATATAGATGAGATAAATGGCAACTAGACATTGCAGGAAAAAAAAAAAAGATTAGTAAACCTGAAAGCATAACAATAAAAGCTATTCAAATTTAAATACAGAGAAAATTTAAATACAGAGAAAAGGAGAGTTGCAAAAGTGAGCAGATAGAAATCTGGATCTATGCAAATGGGAGAAATGGAAACAAAATGCATAAGTATATAGGATATTTTCTTATTTTAATCTCTTTAAAAGATGGCTGACTGTTAAACAAAAACAAAAAATATTAGCAATGTGGTGAGGTGTTTATAGCATATAGAAAAAGCAAAACATTTAATAACAATAGCACAAAGTTTGGGAAGGGTGAAACAAAAGGATATTACTGTCAGGTTCTTACACTATATGTGAAGCCATATAATATTTGGAGGTGACCTTTGATACAGTAACAATGTGTATTATAACCTCTAAAGCAACCATTAAAATAACAAAGCAAAGAGTTATAGCTAATAAGCTAACAAAGGAGACAAAACAGAATCATAGAAACTATCCACTCTATGCACAACAAGGTACAAATGAGGAAAATGTAACAAAGAAGCTTTGGGACAAACAGAAAACAAAGAGCAAGATAATAGACTTAAATTTAACCATATAAATAATCAAATAAATATAAATGGTTTAAACACCCCAAAGCAAGACCCAACTATATGTTACACACATTAATAGAAAGGTATAATTAAGTTAGGAAAAGATATTATGTGCTAACACTAATCAAAAGGTGATAAATTTTCTATATTAGTTTCAAAGTAAATTTCAGAGAAAATAATATTGGCATAGATAAAGAAAAAGATAAAGATAAAAATGAGGAAATCCTGCAGGAAGACAAACAATGCTGTGTTTATTTACCTAATAACAGAACTTCCAGACACATAAAGCAAAACTTGATAGAACTTCAAGGGAGAAAAATATTCACAGACAGTTGGAGATTTCAATGCTTTTCTCTCAGTAAAAACAGAATAAGTAGGCAAAAATTCAGTAAGAATATAGAAGATTTGCAGAGTTATAGACTACTCCACACATCAACAAAATATACAGTCTTTCCAAGAGCATACAGAAAGACTATGTTCTGGGCCATAATATAAGTTTCAATAAATTCAAAAGGATTGAAGTTCATGCAAATTATGCTCTCTTATTACAGTGGAATTAAATCAAAATCAATAACAGAAAGATCTCTTGAAAAAATCTCTTAATACTTGGAAACTAAAAATGTCACTTCTAAATAACACATGGGTCAAAGACAAATCAAAGGAGAACTTAGCATTTCAAACTGGGTGAAAATGAAAGCACACCATGTTAGGTGTGCTTTGTGGGATGCTGCTAAAGCAATCAATAAAATAGAAAGCAAAACACAACAGAAAAAATCAGTGAAACCAAAAGCTGGTTATTTGAGAGAATAAATAAAATTAAGAAACCTTTAGCTAGACTGATTGGGATGAAAGAGAATACACAAAATTACCAATATCAGGTATAAGAACAGTGACATTTACAGATTTTACTGACATTAAAAATATAACAAGCAAATATTATGAACAATTTTGTTCTAATAAATTTGCCAACTTAAATGAAAGGGACAAATTCCTTGAAAAACACAAAACTACCAAAATTCATTGAAGAAGAAATACATTACATGAATAGTGCTATATCTATTTTTAAATTGAATTTGTACTTTAAGTCTTGCCACAATTGAAACACCAGTACCAGATGGCTTTTTAGGTGGATTCTACCAAACTTTTAGGGAAGAAATAATCCCTTTTATATACAAACTCTCCTATAAAAGGAAGAAATATGAATACTACCAAATGCATCCTATGAGGCCAGAATTACCTTGATATCAAAACCAGATAGGTATTTACAAGAAAAGGAAACGACTAGACCAATTTTCCTCATGAACGTAGATGAACATTTTAAATGAAGTCTTAGCAAATCAAATTCCATGAATATAAAAAGTTTAATACATCCTAAGGGAGGTTTATCCCAGGAATGCAAGGTGACTGAACATTCAAAAAGCAATCTATGTATTAAAAAAAATTTTTTAATGTATGATCACCTCAATAGACACAGAAAAGGCATTTTGCAATATCAAACATGTATTCCTGATAGAAATGCAGCAATCAAAAAACAGAAGGGAACTCCCTCAGTGTGAAGAAGACATCTCTGAAACCCCTATAATGGTGAAAGACTGAATGCTTTTCTTACAAATTGAGGAACAAAAGGATATCTACTCCCATCACGATAATCAACACTGCACTGGAGTTTCCACTGGGGTGTCCAATCTTTTGGCTTCCCTGGGCCACACTGAAGAATTGTCTTGGGCCGCACATAAAATACACTAACAATAGTGATAGAAGATGAGCTTTAAAAAAATCACAAAAAAGTCTCATAGTGTTTTAAGAAAGTTTACCAATTTGTGTTGGGCCACATTCAAAGCCATCCCAGGCCACATTTAGACTTCCGGTTGCAGGCTGGACAATTTTGTAGACAGTTTGGACAAAAATTGCATCCAGAGTAGAAAGGAAGAAATTGAACCATTTTTATTTGTAGATGACATTGTTATTTATATAGAAAACACTATGGAATCTACAAAAATCTGTCAGATCTAATGAATAAATTAGCAAAGTTATAAGATCAATATAAAAATACATTGTTTTTCTATATACTGGCAGAAAATAATTGAAAAATTTAAACTAAAACCCAACACATCTTATAATAGCATTAAAATAAGTATTGAGAGATATAGCTGACAAAACTTGTGATAGATGCATAAGGTAAAGACTACAAAATATGGCTGAGAAAATTTTAAATGGACCCCATGTAAATGGAGATATTCATGGTTCAGAAGACTAAATATTAAGATATCAATTATCCTCAAATTGATCTAGGTTGGGCATGGTGGCTTATACCTGTAATCCCAGCACTTTGGAGGCCAAGGCAGGCCAATCCTTTGAGCCCAGGGGTTCAAGACCAGCACGATAAGACCCTGTCTCTACAAAAAGTAAATTAAAAATTATCCGGGCATGGTGGCATGTGCCTGTAGCCCCAGTTACTCAGAAGGCTGAGGCAATAAGATCCCTTGGGTCCAGGAATTCAAGGCTGCAGTGAGCTGTGATCATGCCACTACACTCCAGCCTAGAGTGAGATCCTGACTCTTGAAAAAATTTTTTTTGATCTATTGATCTACAGATTCAAACCTCAAACCTGATCAAAATCCCACTAGGCTTTTTTTGGGGAGAGTGTGGAGGTAGACGTTGACAAACTAATTCTAAAATATGTATAGAAAAGAACAGGACCTAGAATATCCAAAACAACTTTAAAGAAGAAAAAGAAAGTTGGAGTAATAACACTACCTGATTTTAAGTCTTATAAACAAGTCAGTGCGGTGCATTACTATCACAAAAGGGGTTGATTGAAGACAATAAAGAGTTTATAAATAAACCCAAACAGAGATGGTCAACTGAATTTTTATAAAGATGAAAACAAAATTTAGACACAGAAGCAATTGGATGCCTGAATGCCAAAAAAGGATAACTTCAATTCACCCTTCATACCAAGTAAAAAATTAAGTCAAAATTTCAAAATCATCATTTTGACCTTAAATGCAAAACCTACAATTATAAGACTTATAGCAGAAAATAGAAGACCTTTGCAAATTTGAGTTAGATAAAATCCTTTAGGTAAGACACCAAAAACAGGATTTGTGAAAGAAAAAAATGGAACATTGTACATTATCAAAATTATGAACCTTTTATTCTACAAAAGGCACTATTAAGAAAAAGTCACATCACATACTGCAAGAAAACATCACAGATCTGATAGCTGACTTGTATCCAGAATATATAAGGAACTCTTAAAACCTAACAATAACGATAGGAAAACAACCAATGTTTGTAATGTGCAAAAGAACAGACGCTCCACTGAAGAAGATCTACATGCAGAAGCTACCCCTTATTCACAGGGGATATGTTCCAAGACCCCAAGTGCATGCCTGAAATCATAGATAGTACCAAACCTTACAGATAGATAGATAGATAGATAGATAGATAGATAGATAGATAGATAGACAGACAGATAGATAATAGATAGATAGATAGATGATAGATAGATAGAAAGATACATAGATAGATAGATAGATAGATAGATAGATAGATAGATAGATAGATGATAGATAGATAGATGCTAGATAGATGCTAGATAGATAGAAAGATACATAGATAGATGATAGACACATAGATTGATAGATGATAGATAGATAGATGATAGAAAGATAGATAGATAGATAGATAGATAGATAGATAGATAGATAGATAGATAGATAGAGTTTTTTCCTATGTATACATACCTACAATAAAGTTTAATTTATAAATTAGACACAGTAAGAGATTCACAGTAATAACTAATGGCAAAATAGAACAATTATAAAAATATGCCAGCATCACTACTCTTGTGCTTTGGAACCTTTATTAAGTAAAGTGAGGGTTACTTAAACACAAGCACTGCAATGTCAAGACAGTTGATCTTATAGCCAGGGCAGCTAAGTGACTAATGAGTGGGTGGCATAGGCATTGTCCTAGGATATGCTGGACAAAGGGATGAGTCACATCCGGGATTGAATGGCACAAAATTTCATCATGCTACTCAGAAGGGCTTGTAATTTAAAACTTATGAATTGTTTATTTACGGAATTATCCATTTAATATTTAATATTTTGGGATGGCTGCTGACCACAGGTAGCTGAAACTGTGGAAAGTAAAACCACGAATGAGGTGGGAACTACCGTATAGCAAATAGGCACATACAAAGATGCTCAATATAATTTGTTATTTCAGAAATTTAATTAAAATTAAAACCACAATGAGATACTCTACAAACATTTTAGAATGGCTAAAATTAAAGACTGACCATATCAAGCGTTGGTGTGAATGTGGAGGAATAGACTCCCTTAACTTGCTGGTGGGAATGTAAAGGATACAACCACATTGGAAAATGGTCAGCAAGTTTTGTAAACAGTTAAATATACATCTACTTTATGATCCAGCCACTCTACTCCTAGGCATTTACTCAAGATAAATAAAAGCATATGTCCATTCAAAGACATGAATACAATTTTTATAGCAGGTTTTAAAAATAATAGGCAAAAAGCTGGAAACAATATAAATATCCACCACGACCTGAAGGAATAAGCACACTGTGGTATGTGGTATGTCCATACAATGAAATACTAGTCAGCAATAAATAAGAATAAACTGCTGATACAAAGCAAGGGTGAATCTCAAAATAATTATGCCAAGTGAAAGAAACCAAACTCCAAAGAGAGTCCACACTATAGGATTCTATTAATATAAAATTCCAGAAAATGCAAACTAATCTATAGTTGATTAGTAGTTCCAAGAACAAGGAAGGATGGACAGGATTGTGCAGAAACTTTGGGAGCACATGGACATGTTCATTATCTTGATTGTAGTGATAGTTTTTCAGATGTATACATATGTCAAAATTGATCCAAGTGTATACTTTGTTGATTATTTTTGTTGTAGCCATAATGATACAATCATTGTGTATCAAATAAACCTCAGTAAAGCTTTCTAAAAAGTAACAAAAGACATAGAAACAGAAACAGGTTCAATTTATATTTAACAAGAATTTTAGAAAGAGTAAATACAGTGAGTCAAAGGTAATATTTGCATCAAAATGGCTAAATATTTTTGAGAATCAGGAACAACAAAAACAAAAATGTGAGTCTACAAATTTAGCAAGCATATTTAGTTCGAGCAGAATAATAACAAGAGAAAAATGATTAACACCTAGGCATAAGTGTAACAGCAGAAAACCAACAACAAAGACTAAATCTTTAAAACACAAAACAAAAACAGAGCAAGATTTACAAACATACACATTTCTAAATGCAAACGTTATTGTCTGCAACAACAGAGCCCAGATGACAATGGGAAAATAGCTTAACGGTTGTAGAAACTCACTAGTCTGAACTTAATCCTGAGAAGGTAGTGGGTCCTGAAGGCTTTTAAGTAGAGGAGTGATAAGATCAGATTTGTATTTTAGGAAGATCCATCTGACAAAGTTTAGACCAAGAGGATTGAAGCTTTTTTGTATTTCAAGAAGTAAGGGATGAGAGCCAAGGGGCAAGGGGAATGGAAAGAACTAATGAGGAGGTGGAATTAAAGGGATTTGGAACTGAATGTTTTAGTGAAAAAAGACAGGAATCAAGAATGACTCCCGAGTTTCTGGATAATACGGAAGAAACTGATTTGAGTGGAGAGTAAATGACGAGTTCAGTGTCCTTGCAGAGAGAATTTGAATGCCTAAGATTATCCAGTGGAACTGTCTAAACAGATCTGTGTTTTTTGTTTTGTTTTTTTGGATATGTGTCAGTCTGGAGAAAAAGACTGGGAAGTTATCCAGAATCTTCACAGGTATGAAGTAAATTCATCTGCCATGAGTGCATTGAATAAGAAGGGAATTTATCATACAACAGGATCATCTAAGGAATCCTTGTTTTGTTTTGACTATTATAAAAAATTCAAATAATAAGTACAAATTGGCTAAACTCTATTGCCCATATATAATAGCCTTGTTGACAGCATTCCATTATGTAATGTATATTTGCATTTATAAGGAAAGGATATATAAATACACAAAATTTTTTTACATGGCATTATATTATACATGTTACTTTCAAAGTACTTAATTACTTTCATTTTAACTGAATTTCAAAGAAAATAAAAACACCAAAAAGAAACTTAAAGGAATCACTGAATTTGAAGAAAATATTTCTTCAACCTCAAGAAATATTGTCTTCTAAAAGATTTCAGAAATGTTATGATATAATATTATGAAAATATGGAGTGATTTTTTAATACACATGTTTACAAATCAAACAGTTCCAATGGCTCCTTGTTAACCTTTAAATTAATTTTCCAAATGTTAGATGTGTATACAAGTCTTTTTCTAATCTTGTACCAGTTTTCCTTTCCTTTTCATACTTGTGTCCCACCACACCTACCCACACAACCAAACCTCCAAACCCAATTAACAACTCTAAGTAGAATGGAATCTCTGAGGACATTCAGGTTTACCTGCATTGTGTTTCTGCCTTCACCCAGAGCAAAGTGCCTCACTGCAAGTTTAAGTGATCCTTAAACACGTATGACTCTGCCTAGCATGCACCTGCCACTTTAATTTATTAATTGGTGATTAAGTGTGCTTTGATGCTACGATGGCTGCCTACTAAGAGAAAGGCTCTGAAGGCTTGTAAAAAATCAGTCTGCTGCTACTGCCTTGAGAAAAGCTGACTTAGAACCCCTTCCCTCCAATGTTACTTTAAGTAGTGGCGAGGGGTTGGAGTTGGGTGGACAACTAAGTGAATTCACTACTTATGAAAGGGCTGGGCTGGCAGTCCCAAAAGTTCATATGCTCTTCCCTGCTGAAGAAGGAAGACATTGCCCAAGTAGCGCCAACATCTCCCCACAGCACATCCCAACCCTGGCTAAGACAACAAATAATCTAGCAGCTCTTTTCTTCAGAGTGTGGAAATCTGGTGATATAAGAGTAAACCTATGGGTTGGTCTCTGAGTACAAGTCCTCCACTGATTTTCATAAATGGCCTTAAGTTGAGGTATCAGTGCAGAGTGATAAAGAATGCAGGCTTTTGATTCAGAAAGATATAGGTCCAAACCTCAGTTCCACAACTTACTCCCTGAGCGACCTTGGGCAATTTGCTGAACCCCAAGGTCAGCAATAAATAAAAAACCCCGGTTTTATTTCCACTTCTTCACCTGAGAAATGGGGCTAATTATAGAACCTACCACACTGTTTCGTCATGAATATTAAATTGTCTAACACATAAAACAATTGGACAAATAGAAAATAGCTAATCATATATTGAATGGTTAATAAATACTTTTAATAGTAATAAAAATAATCTTGTAAAAACTGATGGTGGCCAATGGCTAGTCTGAGTTATGAATAGAAAGAAGGGGGATAAAAAGGGGACAGGGAATAAAAATTTGGAGAGAGAAAATAATTATCAAAATTAAGGGCATGTCACAGCTTAATGTGCACCATCCAGCTAATTAAATAAGAAGTCATGGTTGAGATCCTGAATTACTCAAATTAGTCATTGGTTCTGAATCAATCACTTCTCAGCCTTCTCCCTGAATCTGCACTGGATAGATATGGAAATAGCCAAGAATCAAAAGCAGCAATGTATGAAAGTTGTTTGTCTTCTATGGTAGGGACATATGAACCTTCTAGACCTACTACTCCCCAAAGTGACAGGAGCTTGTAGTTCTAGCAAAAACAGTGACCATGCTGCCATATTTGAGAAATGCTTTCCTCAGCTGGGTCCCTAATGTCTTAAACAAAGGAAGACTACTTCACCTCCTGGAACTTTCCTTCTGCTTACTTTTATTTACAATCATCTTTTCCTTCTCCTTTACTTTTTTATCTTCAGTAAATGTTCTCTCAATTATCACTTGGAAGAAAAAATGACATGTCATTTCCATGTAGAATTTCTGGGGCTTAATTCCCCCAAGCTGTCTTCTTCCTGTTATGGTAAATTCTAATGCATCACATTAAGTTAAAAACACCACGGAATTGAAGTGGTGTGTATTGAAAACCATTGCATGGAGGACAACTCTCCAAAAGAGATTTTCAGATCCATAATAGGCTTTGCACAAGAGAAAAAGGAACTCTTCTTGTGTAAGTCACTGAGATTTGGCTGTGGTTTCTTACTCAGCATTACTTAGCCTATTCTGACTGATACATAGTTGCCTGTCCTTTCCATCCTGCTACAAATGAGATAAAACAATAATGATTCTCACTAAGAATTTGCAATCTTAAATCTGCTCTCCAGCAGATCTAGGGTTCAATTCACACCACCTGCATACAGAAAAATCCAAGCCCGAAAAAATTTAATTAAATGTTAACATGTTATTCATATCAAACTCACATTTTTCTGAAGAAAATTTTCACCAGTGATACAATAGCTCATGTTCAACTAAGCAGGAGCTTAGAATACTAGAGAGTGTATTTCCATACACTGGGGAAACCTACCACACTGTTTGGTAGAAAAGTAAGCAGATGGCCGGGCGCCGTGGCTCAAGTCTGTAATCCCAGCACTTTGGGAGGCCGAGACGGGCGGATCACGAGGTCAGGAGATCGAGACCATCCTGGCTAACACGGTGAAACCCCGTCTCTACTAAAAAATACAAAAAAACTAGCTGGGCGAGGTGGTGGGCGCCTGTAGTCCCAGCTACTCCGGAGGCTGAGGCAGGAGAATAGTGTGAACCCAGGAGGTGGAGCTTGCAGTGAGCTGAGATCCGGCCACTTCACTCCAGCCTGGGCGACAGAGCGAGACTCCGTCTCAAAAAAAAGAAAGAAAGAAAAGTAAGCAGATAAAGAACAAAGATCAGAGCCCCTCCAGGACAACTGGTGTTAAAATGATCAGATTTACAACATAAAGTCAATGTGTTTGAAATATTTCAAGATAAATATGGACTGTAAAAAATTAGCAAGCAACATGGCACTACCAAAATGATCAGGTTTAGAAACAAGTATAATTATTTCAGTAAAAGCAAAAACTTTCAATGAATTAGGCAACTGAAATGAGAGTTAGTAAGGTAAAAGTTAAAAATAAAGAAACTTACCTAATAGGCAGCGAAGAAAGCCCAGGAGATGGAAAATATAAAAAGGAAGGGTAAGGCATGGAGGATAGGCAATGCAAAGTTATTCTTTGTATAATCTTACCCGACAAACAAAAAGAACCTAAAGAGATTGACTTCCAGGAAAATGGTGAGACCAGTTCACGCTATAGGCAATCTACAGAGAAGAACCTCCGGCCATGTGATCAGAGCTGCCAATCAACGACATAGAGCTCTGCTCTGGCAATCAGCAACTAGCCAAGAACCACGGGACTGCAGCAGAAGATCTCAAGCAATGAAGACAAAGTCCACAAAAAGAAATGAAAGCAGCATGGATCAAACAGACTATAAAGGGAAATAAATACTTTAAAAATCTATTATTAATTTCAGAGAAATAAGAAATTATATTGCATCCATGAAACAAGAACTGGGTGTTTTAAAAAATAATAATAAAATTGGAAAGAGCATTTGGAAATTAAAATCATGTTGACAGAAATGAAAGACTCAGCAGAAAATTTCTTTTTTTTTTTTATTTTTTATTTTTTTGAGACTGAGTCTCGCTCTGTCCCCCAGGCTGGAGTGCAGTGGCCGGATCTCAGCTCACTGCAAGCTCCACCACCCGGATTCACGCCATTCTCCTGCCTCAGCCTCCGGAGTAGCTGGGACTACAGGCGCCCGCCACCTCGCCTGGCTATTTTTTTGTATTTTTTAGTAGAGACGGGGTTTCACCATGTTAGCCAGGATGGTCTCGATCTCCTGACCTCGTGATCTGCCCGTCTCAGCCTCCCAAAGTGCTGGGATTACAGGCTTGAGCCACTGCGCCCAGCCCAGAAAATTTCTAAGATAGAGGAAGTCTCCCAGAAAAATAGAGCAAAAGGACAACATGGAAAACAATGGACACAGAAAAGATACAAATGATAGTTAGAAAATCAGTCCAGGATGAACACAGATACTTCAAAAACATTCCAGACATGAAGAACACTATTTTCCAATTGAAAATTACCATCTGGTACCCAGTATAATGGATGAAACTGGGCAGGCAACAGATGACATTATGAAATTTCAGTATACTGAGGATAAGGAAGAGATCCTAAGAATGTACCTTGTAAAAACCATATTGGAACCTAGAAGACAATGGAATAAGGTCTTAGAAATCCTAATTAAAATTATTTGTGACAGAATTATATAGGTATCAAATTGTTATTCTATGGTGAGGGTAGAATAAAAATGTTACGTGTGCAGGGTATAAAATATTTATTTTCCATGCATACTTTCTCAGGAAGCCAGTGACACCTACATCAATTAGGTTGGCAGCAGGAACAAAGGGCACACTGAAAATGAAGGAAATTGAGTCTAATTGAGGTACATTTTACAAAGGTGTGGGGCAGGCAGCAAGGTAGAGAGGGGTTGAAGCACTCCTGTGCTAGAAATGATGGGAAACAATTATCATCCCTAGGCAAGAAGGGCCAAGGAAGGCAGTGGTTTCTAGAAGAAGAGTAGCTTTACTTTCAATCAGGGCTGTCCTAAGAGCTTATGGAATTCAATGAAGGAACATTGAAGCTAGTAGGGACTACGATAGAGGGAAGCCATGGTCAAACCCTCTGGCCTTGAGCCCCTCTTCCTCTGTCTCCTGTTGGTGCTTTCTCCTGGCCTAGTCCACTGGGAAAGTCAGAGAGCAAGAAATTTATGCAGTGCATAAAAATCAGCCTTGTAGGACACAAAGTATGGTAGAAAAGTCCAGAGAGTGGATCTGTGGGGCAACTAAGACTGTCTATGCAGCACTCTCTCCTAAACCCAACAACGAGGCTGGCCAAAACCAGGAAAGAAATTGGATCCAAGAAACAGATTCTAACTCAGGAAAGAGGCAAAAACATTCCCAAAATCCCAACAAAAGTAGTAGAGCTAGAGAACAGTTAGCGCATTCTGGAGTAGGTCAGAAGTCTCCAAGAAAATGAAAACGATACAACACCTAATGTGCTTGAAGTGCTTACAGGTGGCTTTGTTAAATAGGAGATAGTTTGGATACGTCATATTGTATGAAACTAAACAAATGAAAGAAAAAAAAAAGACAATTGCTGACTATATAGAAAGTAGACATTTGTACAATATGAAGATATCATGTATATTACATGATTAAATGCAAAAGGATAGAAATAATGTACTAAAGAAATTACCAAAGAAAGTAGGTGTAGTTCTGTGAATTTCAGACATAATAGATTTCTCACATAAGTTTATTTGTTGGAGGGTAAAAAAGTTGCTACACAACGAAAAAATTTCGTATTACTAGGAATCATGTAACCTAATATCTCAAGTATACAAATAAAATTATTTTTAAAATCAAAAAGAGAAGCCAGGCAGGGTGGCTCACACCTGTAATCCCAGCACTTTGGGAGGCTAAGGAGGATGAATCACCTGAGGTCAGAAGTTTGAGACCAGCCTGACCAAAATGGAGAAACCCCATCTCTACGAAAAATACTAAAAATTAGCTGGGTGTGGTGGTGCATGCCTGTAATCAGAGCTACTCTGGAGGCTGAGGGAGGACAATCGCTTGAACCCGGGAGGCAGAGGTTGCAATGAGTCGAGGTCATGCCATTGCACTCTAGGCTGTGCAACAAGAGCGAAACTCCATCTCAAAAAATAAACAAACAAATAAATAAATAAATAAATAAAATTACAAAGAGAAACTGACAAAGTCACTATCATAGTGGGAAACACTTAACATCTGTTTTTTGTTTTTTTTTAATTAATTAATTTATTTTTTTATTATACTTTAAGTTCTAGGGTACATGTGCATAACATGCAGGTTTGTTACCTATGTATACTTGTGCCATGTTGGTGTGCTGCACCCATCAACTCGTCAGCACCCATCAATTCATCATTTATATCAGGTATAACTCCCAACGCAATCCCGCCCACCTCCCCCCTCCCCATGATAGGCGCCGGTGTGTGATGTTTCCCTTCCCGAGTCCAAGTGATCTCATTGTTCAGTTCCCACCTATGAGTGAGAACATGCGGCGTTTGGTTTTCTCTTCTTGTGATAGTTCGCTAAGAATGATGGTTTCCAGCTGCATCCATGTCCCTACAAAGGACGCAAACTCATCCTTTTTTATGGCTGCATAGTATTCCATGGTGTATATGTGCCACATTTTCTTAATCCAGTCTGCCACAGATGGACATTTAGGGTTGATTTCAAGTCTTTGCTATTGTGAATAGTGCTGCAATAAACATACGTGTGCATGTGTCTTTATAGCAGCATGATTTATAATCCTTTGGGTATATACCCAGTAGTGGGATGGCTGGGTCATATGGTACATCTAGTTCTAGATCCTTGAGGAATTGCCATACTGTTTTCCATAATGGTTGAACTAGTTTACAATCCCACCAACAGTGTAAAAGTGTTCCTATTTCTCCACATCCTCTGCAACACCTGTTGTTTCCTGCCTTTTTAATGATTGCCATTGTAACTGGTGTGAGATGGTATCTCATTGTGGTTTTGATTTGCATTTCTCTGATGGCGAGTGATGATGAGCATTTTTTCATGTGTCTGTTGGCTGTATGAATGTCTTCTTTTGAGAAATGTCTGTTCATATCCTTTGCCCACTTTTTGATGGGGTTGTTTGTTTTTTTCTTGTATATTTGTTTGAGTTCTTTGTAGATTCTGGATATTAGCCCTTTGTCAGATGAGTAGATTGCAAAAATTTTCTCCCATTCTGTACGTTGCCTGTTCACTCTGATGGTAGTTTCTTTTGCTGTGCAGAAGCTCTTTAGTTTAATGAGATCCCATTTGTCAATTTTGGCTTTTGCTGCCATTGCTTTTGGTGTTTTAGACATGAAGTCCTTGCCCATGCCTATGTCCTGAATGGTACTACCTAGGTTTTCTTCTAGGGTTTTTATGGTATTAGGTCTAACATTTAAGTCTCTAGTCCATCTTGAATTAATCTTCGTATAAGGAGTAAGGAAAGGATCCAGTTTCAGCTTTCTACTTATGGCTAGCCAATTTTCCCAGCACCATTTATTATATAGGGAATCCTTTCCCCACTTCTTGTTTCTCTCAGGTTCGTCAAAGATCAGATGGCTGTAGATGTGTGGTATTATTTCTGAGGACTCTGTTCTGTTCCATTGGTTTATATCTCTGTTTTGGTACCAGTACCATGCTATTTTGGTTGCTGTAGCCTTGTAATATAGTTTGAAGTCAGGTAGCGTGACGCCTCCAGCTTTGTCCTTTTGACTTAGGATTGTCTTGGCAATGCGGGCTCTTTTTTGGTTCCATATGAACTTTAAAGCAGTTTTTTCCAATTCTGTGAAGAAACTCATTGGTAGCTTGATGGGGATGGCATTGAATCTATAAATAACCTTGGGCAGTATGGCCATTTTCATGATATTGATTCTTCCTATCCATGAGCATGGTATGTTCTTCCATTTGTTTGTGTCCTCTTTTATTTCACTGAGCAGTGGTTTATAGTTCTCCTTGAAGAGGTCCTTTACATCCCTTGTAAGTTGGATTCCTAGGTATTTTATTCTCTTTGGAGCAATTGTGAATGGAAGTTCATTCATGATTTGGCTCTCTGTCTGTTACTGGTCTATAAGAATGCTTGTGATTTTTGCACATTAATTTTGTATCCTGAGACTTTATTGAAGTTGCTTATCAGATTAAGGAGATGTTGGGCTGAGACAATGGGGTTTTCTAAATATACAATCATGTCATCTGCAAACAGGGACAATTTGGCTTCTTCTTTTCCTAACTGAATACCCTTATTTCTTTCTCTTGCCTCATTGCCCTAGCCAGAACTTCCAACACTATGTTGAATAGGAGTGGTAAGAGAGGGCATCCCTGTCTTGTGCCAGTTTTCAAAGGGAATTTCTCCAGTTTTTGCCCATTCGGTATGATATTGGCTGTGGGTGTGTCATAAATAGCTCTTATTATTTTGAGGTATGTTCCATCAATACCGAATTTATTGAGCGTTTTTAGCATGAAGGGCTGTTGAATTTTGTCAAAAGCCTTTTCTGCATCTATTGAGATAATCATGTGGTTCTTGTCTTTGGTTCTGTTTATATGCTGGATTACGTTTATTGATTTGCAAATGTTGAACCAGCCTTGCATCCCAGGGATGAAGCCCACTTGATCATGGTGGATAAGCTTTTGGATGTGCTGCTGAATCTGGTTTGCCAGTATTTTATTGAGGATTTTTGCATCAATGTTCATCAGGGATATTGGTCTAAAATTCTCTTTTTTTGTTGTGTCTCTGCCAGGCTTTGGTATCAGGATGATGTTGGCCTCATAAAATGAGTTCGGGAGGATTCCCTCTTTTTCTATTGATTGGAATAGTTTCAGAAGGAATCGTACCAGCTCCTCCTTGTACCTCTGGTAGAATTCAGCTGTGAATCCATCTGGTCGTGGACTTTTTTTGGTGGGTAGGCTATTAATTATTGCCTAAATTTCAGAGCCTGCTATTGGTCTATGCAGGGATTCAACTTCTTCCTGGTTTAGTCTTGGAAGAGTGTAAGTGTCCAGGAAATTATCCATTTCTTCTAGATTTTCTAGTTTACTTGCGTAGAGGTGTTTACAGTATTCTCTGATGGTAGTTTGTATTTCTGTGGGGTTGGTGATGATATCCCCTTTATCATTTTTTATTGTGTCTATTTGATTCCTCTCTCTTTTCTTCTTTATGAGTCTTGCTAGTGGTCTGTCAATTTTGTTGATCTTTTCAAAAAACCAACTCCTGGATTCATTGATTTTTTGGAGGGCTTTTCGTGTCTCTATCTCCTTCAGTTCTGCTCTGATCTTAGTTATTTCTTGCCTTCTGCTAGCTTTTGAATGTGTTTGCTCTTGTCCCTCTAGTTCTTTTAATTGTGATGTTAGAGTGTCAATTTTAGATCTTTCCAGCTTTCTCTTGTGGGCATTTAGTGCTATAAATTTCCCTCTACACACTGCTTTAAATGTGTCCCAGAGATTCTGGTATGTTGTATCTTTGTTCTCATTGGTTTCAAAGAACATCTTTATTTCTACCTTCATTTCGTTATGTACCCAGTAGTCATTCAGGAGCAGGTTGTTCAGTTTCCATGTAGTTGAGCGGTTTTGATTGAGTTTCTTGGTCCTGAGTTCTAGTTTGATTGCACTGTGGTCTGAGAGACAGTTTGTTATAATTTCTGTTCTTGTACATTTGCTGAGGAGTGCTTTACTTCCAATTATGTGGTCAATTTTGAAATAAGTGCGATGTGGTGCTGAGAAGAATGTATATTCTGTTGATTTGGGGTGGAGAGTTCTATAGATGTCTATTAGGTCCGCTTGGTGCAGAGATGAGTTCAATTCCTGAATATCCTTGTTAACTTTCTGTCTCGTTGATCTGTCTAATGTTGACAGTGGAGTGTTGAAGTCTCCCATTATTATTGTATGGGAGTCTAAGTCTCTTTGTAAGTCTCTAAGGACTTGCTTTATGAATCTGGGTGCTCCTGTATTGGGTACACATATATTTAGGATAGTTAGCTCTTCCTGTTGAATTGATCCCTTTACCATTATGTAATGGCCTTCTTTGTCTCTTTTGATCTTTGATGGTTTAAAGTCTGTTTTATCAGAGACTAGGATTGCAACCCCTGCTTTTTTTTTGTTCTCCATTTGCTTGGTAGATCTTCCTCCACCCCTTTATTTTGAGCCTATGTATGTCTCTGCATGTGAGATGGGTCTCCTGAATACAGCAGACTGATGGGTCTTGACTCTTTATCCAGTTTGCCAGTCTGTGTCTTTTAATTGGACCATTTAGTCCATTTACATTTAAGGTTAATATTGTTATGTGTGAACTTGATCCTGCCATTATGATATTAATTGGTTATTTTGCTCGTTAGTTGATGCAGTTTCTTCCTAGCCTCGATGGTCTTTACATTTTGACATGTTTTTGCAATGGCTGGTACCGGTTGTTCCTTTCCATGTTTAGGGCTTCCTTCAGGGTCTCTTGTAAGGCAGGCCTGGTAGTGACAAAATCTCTAAGCATTTGCTTATCTGTAAAGGATTTTATTTCTCCTTCAATTATGAAACTTAGTTTGGCTGGATATGAAATTCTGGGTTTAAAATTCTTTTCTTTAGTAATGTTGAATGTTGGCCCCCACTCTCTTCTGGCTTGTAGAGTTTCTGCTGAGAGATCTGCTGTTAGTCTGATGGGCTTCCCTTTGTGGGTAACCCGACCTTTCTCTCTGGCTACCCTTAAGATTCTTTCCTTCATTTCAACTTTGGTGAATCTGGCAATTATGTGTCTTGGAGTTGCTCTTCTCGAGGAGTATCTTTGTGGCGTTCTCTGTATTTCCTGAATTTGAATGTTGGCCTGCCCTACTAGGTTGGGGAAGTTCTCCTGGATGATATCCTGAAGAGTGTTTTCCAACTTGGTTCCATTTTCCCCCTCACTTTCAGGCACCCCAATCAGACGTACATTTGGTCTTTTTACATAATCCCATACTTCCTGCAGACTTTGTTCATTTCTTTTTCTTCTTTTTTCTTTTGGTTTCTCTTCTCGCTTCATTTCATTCATTTGATCCTCAATCGCTGATACTCTTTCTTCCAGTTGATCGCGTCGGTTACTAAAGCTTGTGCATTTGTCACGTATTTCTTGTGTCATGGTTTTCATGTCTGTCATTTCGTTTATGACCTTCTCTGCATTAATTAGTCTAGCTGTCAATTCTTCCACTCTTTTTTCAAGATTTTTAATTTCTTTGCGCTGGGTATGTAATTCCTCCTTTAGCTCTGAGAAGTTTGATGTACTGAAGCCTTCTTCTCTCATCTCATCAAAGTCATTCTCTGACCAGCTTTGATCCGTTGCTGTGCTCCTTTGCAGGGGGAGATGCGCTCTTATTTTTTGAATTTCCTGCTTTTCTGCCCTGCTTTTTCCCCATCTTTGTGGTTTTATCTGCCTCTGGTCTTTGATGATGGTGACGTACTGCCGGGGTTTTGGTATAGGTGTCCTTCCTGTTTGATAGTTTTCCTTCTAACAGTCAGGACCCTCAGCTGTAGGTCTGTTGGAGATTGCCTGAGGTCCACTCCAGACCCTGTTTGCCTGGGTATCAGCAGCAGAGGTTGCAGAAGATAGAATATTGCTGAACAGCGAGTGTACCTGTCTGATTCTTACTTTGGAAGCTTCCTCTCAGGGGTGTACTCCACCCTGTGAGGTGTGGGGTGTCAGACTGTCCCTAGTGGGGGATGTCTCCCTGTTAGGCTACTCAGGGGTCAGGGACCCACTTGAGCAGGCAGTCTGTCCCTTCTCAGATCTCAACCTCCATGTTGGGAGATCCACTGCTCTCTTCAAAGCTGTCAGACAGAGTCGTTTGCATCTGCAGAGGTTCCTGCTGCTTTTGTTGTTGTTGTTGTTAACTTTGCCCTGTCTCCAGAGGTGGAGACTACAGAGACAGGCAGGTTTCCTTGAGCTGCTGTGAGCTCCACCCAGTTCGAGCTTCCCAGCGGCTTTGTTTACCTACTTAAGCCTCAGCAATGGCGGGCGCCCCTCCCCCAGCCTCGCTGCTGCCTTGCGGTTAGATTGCAGACTGCTGTGCTAGCAATGAGGGAGGCTCCGTGGGCGTGGGACCCTCCCGGCCAGGTGTGGGATATATTCTCCTGGTGTGCCCGTTTGCTTAAAGTGCAGTATTGGGGTGGGAGTCACCTGATTTTCCAGGTGTTATGTGTCTCAGTTCCCCTGGCTAGGAAAAGGGATTCCCTTCCCCCTTGCACTTCCCAGGTGAGGCAATGCCTCGCCTTGCTTCAGCTCTCACTGGTCGGGCTGCAGCAGCTGACCAGCACCAATTGTCTGGCACTCCCTAGTGAGATGACCCCAGTACCTCAGTTGAAAATGCAGAAATCACCGGTCTTCTGTGTCGCTCGCACTGGGAGTTGGAGACTGGAGCTGTTCCTATTCCGCCATCTTGCTCCGCCCCCCTCAACGTCTGTTATTGATAAGTCAAATTAACACCCCCAATAGTAAAGATACAGAAACGTTGAACAATACAATTTGCAGACTTGAGAGAGATAAATACATAGATAAGTAAGTAGAAAACTAAGTACTCAATAATTAAAGAATATACATTTTCTATCTGCTTTATATACACTGTAATATTTATTAAAATATTATGTACTAAGCTCTTAAAAAATCTCAACAAATTTGGTATCATCCAGATTGTGTTTTCTGATGGCAATGGAACTAATTTACAAATCTAAAAACGAAAAGATGGCTAAGAAAAAGGCACATGCCTGTAGTCCCAGCTACTACTCGGGAGGTTGAGACAGAAGAATCGCTTGAACCCAGGAGGTGGGGGCTGCAGTGAGCTAAGATCACGCACTGCACTCCAGCCTGGGTTATAGAGCTAGACTCTGTCTCAAAGAAAACAAAACAAAACAAAAGACTGTATTTATATGGAAATTTTAAAATGTGATTCTAAATAATGCACAAGTAAAAGTCAAAGTCATATTTTAAAGTATGAACTACTGGAATGGAATGGTACATAAAAACTACATTTTAAAACTTAAAATTGATTAAATCTAAAGTGCTTATTAGAGGAAAAGGTTTAGTCTTAAATGTTTTATTAGAAAGAAAGGAGAAAGAAAATTAATGAGCTAAATATTCAGCTAAAGAATCTGCAGAAAGAATCACAAAATAAACTAAAAGAGCAAATAGAAGAGGGCCGGGTGTGATGGCTCACATGTGTAATCCTAGCACAGGATTTGGGAGGCTGAGGCGGGCATAGTGGTGCATGCCTATAATCCCAGCTACTTGGGAGGCTGAGGCAGGAGAATCACTTGAGCAAGGAGGCAGAGGTTGGAATGAGCTGAGATCATGCCACTGCACTCTAGCCTGGGCAACAGAGTGAGACTCCATCTCAAAAAAAAAATAAAAGTAGATAGAGTAGATAGAAGTTATAAGTATGATATCAGATATTAATGAAATAGAAAATAAAGATAAATTTAAAATGATGAACAAAGCCTAAAGTTGCTTATCAGAAAAGAATTACGAGACAAAGCTCTAAGGACATTGCTCGACAAAAGGAAGAAAAGGCATACATGGACAATATAAAGAAAATGCTTTTAAAAGTCAACCTTAATCAACATATTTAAATACCTAGAAAATGGCATGTTTTTACAAAATGTAACTTAGCAAATAAAATGCCAGAATAATCTTGCAGCATTAAGAAACTGAATCAATTGGTTAAAATCTTCCCAGAAAGAAAACACCAAGACCAAAATATTTCATTGGAAAATTTTACCAAACTTCCAAATCACAAAATATTCCAATGTTATTTAAAGTCTTCCAGAGAGCATAAATGGTGGTGCACTCCTCACTCATTATATGATGAGCCTAAGATTACTATGACAAAATAAACAGAGAAGAACATTATGTAAAAGAAAATTAGACCAATACCACTCATAAATATGTATGCAAAAATCCTAAATGTAATTTGACAATACAAATTCACCAGCGTTAAAATAAATACGCAATGGCTACATTGAGTTTATCCCAGAAATGTAGGAATGATCTAAAGTTAAATAATCTGCAGATGTTGAAAACGGCAGGCCAGCTCTTTAGACTAAACTTCCTGCTGAAAAGAATTTAAAATGTGCCGGGCGCGGTGGCTCAAGCCTGTAATCCCAGCACTTTGGGAGGCCGAGACGGGCGGATCACGAGGTCAGGAGATCGAGACCATCCTGGCTAATACGGTGAAACCCCGTCTCTACTAAAAAATACAAAAAACTAGCCGGGCGAGGTGGCGGGCGCCTGTAGTCCCAGCTACTCGGGAGGCTGAGACAGGAGAATGGCATGAACCCGGGAGGCGGAGCTTGCAGTGAGCTGAGAGCCGGCCACTGCACTCCAGCCTGGGAGGCAGAGCAAGACTCCGTCTCAAAAAAAAAAAAAAAAAAAAAAAAAAAAAAAAAAAAAAAAAAAAGAATTTAAAATGTTGCATAAAAATCTTTTTTAAAAAATATCACCAAACTTCTGAAATAGTGTAAGAAATTCTTAAGCAAACATCTAAGAAAAACAAGACAGTAGGAAGAGATCCAGAACTTCAGATATGATAAATATTATGTACAGAAGAAGTATGGCAGAGCAATGGGAAAAGGACTTAATTCCTAGCGCTTGACCAATGTATTAATCTCATAGAAAAATAAATAAGAGCCTTATACCCCTATGCCAATGGAAAAATTAATTCCAGATGAATTAAAGACTTAAAAAATAAAACTTGATAACTTTGGAAGAGAATGTGGATCTTTATTATCTCCAGGTAAAAAGGATTCAGTAAACAAGATACAAAAAGCAAAACTAAAAAGAAAATAAATTCTGCTAGGTACATATTATAAATGTCTGTTTATGAAAGAATCTATTATTATTATGAAGGAACCTGTTATCAGTAAACCTAAAAAGGTCACAAATTGGGCAAAGATATTTTCTTTTCTTTTTTTTTTTTGAAACGGAGTCTGGCTCTGTCGCCCAGACTGGAGTGCAATGGCGCCATCTTGGCTCACTGCAAGCTCCGCCTCCTGGGTTCATGAGATTCTCCTGCCTCAACCTCCAGGTAGCTGGGACTACAGGAGCCCGCCACCACACCCAGCTAATTTTTTGTATTTTTAGTAGAGACGGGGTTCACCGCGTTAGCCAGGATGGTCTCGATCTCCTGATCTCGTGATCTGCCCGCCTTGGCCTCCCAAAGTGCTGGGATTACAACCGTGAGCCACTGCGTCTGGGCAAAGATATTTTCATTGCATGATCTCCAAAAGGGATGATTATCTAATATTTTGAAAGGACTTACATAAATTAATTTTAAAAAATAACATGAAAATTGGCGAGAATACAAATAGGCAACACATAAAAAAACAGCCATGAAAACAAATTAACAAATGACATGATGCTCAATTTTGTTAATAATGAACCAAAGGCAAATTAAAATCATGAGATACACTCTTAAACCCAAAAGACTGGTAAATTTTAAAAGATGAAAAACATTTTGTGAGCATGTAGAACAATGGGGATTCATACTCTGTTGCTGACAATGTAAATTGGTTCAACCATTTTAGAAAACGATTCAACATTTTCTCTTATATTTGGAGATATGCATAAGGTATAGCTCAGGAACTTTACTCTTGTTTTTGTGTCCCAGAGAAATGCTTGCAGGCATATCCAATATGACATGTACGAAGAGGTCCATAACACCAGTATTTGTTGTAATAATAACCAGAAATAGCTGCTGTCTATAGGCATAGCCATGCAATAGAATACTATACATAGCGAAATATAATTACACTGGCACACATACATGGGCGAGTTGGGAAAATGAAAAGTTGAGACGTCAATACAGTTGCCGAAGAGGAGAGGTAGAACTGTTCTATTTCCATAAAAGTTGAAATTACATGAAGCATCACAATATCTTTGTTTGGGAAGGCATTTTTATGAGGCAAAACTATACCAAAAGCAAGTGATTCATAAATGTAAATTTCACAATAGTGGAAACTTAGCTGCGGAAGGGTGGGAGTAGTAACAATGAGAGGCACAGGAAGGTGTCTGCACTGTTAGTCATGCTCTATTGCTTAAGTTTTGTTGTTTACTTGATTAATTGGATTGTTAAAAAGTAAAAACCTCATCTCAATTAGGGAAATACATCTCACCACAACCTGCAGGGATTTGCTCAGCTTGGCCCTCTCTACCTCTGCAGTTTCATGTACCTCCACTCTAACATATATTTATCATTTTCCAAACATACTGGCCTTCTTTTAGTTCCTCAAAAACTCCAAATGTTTTCCCATCTCCATGGTTTTTCTGCTATTCCTTCTGCCCAGAAAATTTGGTAATGAAGACTCAGGAAAACCTGTCCATGGGAAGCATAAAAAGACCCCTCAGAACAATGTGAAACTCAGGCAGTGACGACCGTGCCCTCAGTGTTTAACTATCATGCTCCATCCAATTCAAGGAGTGTAAGAACCAGAAGTCATGAGTATCTGGCCCAGTGCAAATTGGAGCAAAGTAGCAGCACATGCCTCATGCCATGTTTCCTAGAAGATTCCCACAAGACTGAGAACAGCAGAACTTAATACAGAAAAGCAAATTCCAATAAATAAATGAAATCCTACACTTCATTCCGCTGGATATTTGTTTCCTGCTTGGCTCCAAAGCTCAGGGTGCAGGTTTGGTCCCAGAGTCAGGCGGCTGGCAGATATTCGGCGCTAGCACTAGTCTGTGCTGCACAGCAGCCCGGGTCAGGACTGGGCAGGCTCCTCCAAGAGAAGCACTGCAGGAATTAGGATGGAAAAGTTAAGCAAGCAAACAAACAAAAAAATTAGTTTGGAGTTGTTTTATCTCAAGCTGTAACTAACTTTGTGATCATGAGCAAGTGAAAACAGGAAGTTTAGGAAGAAACTTGAGCATGTACTAAATGCCACCCCATCCTAAATGCTTTACATGTTCCTAATTACTCACCACAATCAAAACCTAAAGTAGATTTTGCTGCATTGTTTTTCAGATAGATGACTTCACCATAGACATTATGTCACTTTTCTGAGGTTAGGAAGTAGCCAATCTGGATCTACCTGATTCCAAATCTGATGCTCTGTGCACCACATAAAGCTGTTTTCTATCAGATTTCTGTGGGCTTCAGTCTCCTCATCTATCAAAACAAACAAACAAATATGGGATTGCAACAAATGATACCTTCTGCCTCTTTCATATTTTCAATCCTAGCAATGGCAGTGCTGGTATCAGCTCTGTATTCCTCAGCTCTTTCCCTGTGGTGGGGAAGACTCATGAAGACATTCACCATATTGTGACTTTGCAGATTTGCTTTTGGACTTTCAAACTATTGTCCTAAAAGGAATGTGAAGAATAATGACTTCTTCAAAAGCTGGAGTAAATTTATAACATCTTAGGGCCTTCTCTTCAAGCTGACAAATGCTGAATGAAGGTTGGCTGCCCCATGCTGGAACAATCACTAAAATGAATAATAGGAAGATGTTGAGGTCAAATGTATTAGTTTTCTGTTGCTATGTAATATATTACCACAAAACTTAGCAGCTTAATGTAACACACACATTTATTATCTCACAGATTCTGTGGGTCAGGATTCTGGACACAGTTTCTGTGGGTCAGGATTCTGGACACACAATTTACCTAAGCTTAGGTAAATTTCCTGCTTAGAATTTCACAAGGTTGTAATTAAGGGATTGCCTGGGCTGTGTTCTCGCCTGGAGCTCTACTGGGGAAGAATCTGCTTCCAAGTTCACTCAGGCTCTTGGCAGATTAATTTCCTTGCAGTTTTAAAACCGAGGGTCCCAGCCTCTTGCTTGTATTAGTTGGAGGCTCCTTCAGCTCCTGCAGGTTGCCCACAGATCCAGACCACACGGGCTTTCCCAAAATAACCTATTACTTCATCAAGCCCAGTGGCATTCTCTAGACTTCCACTTGCCTTTACATACATGAACAACTGTTTTTGCATAGCACTAGGTATATGATGTGTAGTCCTTACTCCCAATTCCATTTTTTATAGGAGATTGGATGCATAAATACCTAAATTAAGTACCCAATCATGAAAAGGTTCTGGAATTAGATAGTGGTGATGAGTGCACAGCTTTGTGAATACACTAAAACCACTGAATGGCACAACTTAAAAGGATAAATGTTATGGTGGATGAACTATATTCAACAACAACAACAACAAAATCCTTCAAACTATTCATAAAGTGTACATGCAAAATAAAAATTTCATACCTGCAAGGATTTAGAGAATATACTTTTCATGTAGCTATTCTTTAAAAGCTACTAAAGAATGTGCCTTGGGAAAACAAAAAAAAATCAATCAAAAAGAGGAGTACATAATACTTGAGAAACCATGAATACAGATGACAGGTCCTAGGACAGGAGCTATACAGTAGGTTATGCTGCAGGAAGGCAGTTGCAAATGCTACCAAAATTGCCAGAAAGGATGGCCTGAATCCACTGGCGACACTCAGCCATAAATCCCCAGCAGCAGCACACAGGACATTTCTAGAGTCCAGACCTTCCCTAGAAAAGATGACACCACTGAAAAGGACTGACATTATTTAGAAACCCCCAGAAATCTAAGCTTGGGAAATAAAACACAGACATTTGGCCTTCTGCCCATAAACTTGGATCCATTGGGGATTCTACTAAAATGATTCAAAACTTTACTCAGCCATTAACATGGTAGTTTGGTAAATTGGTTTTATAGCTCATCTTTCAACTTTTGCAAACCAGGCATATTTATTTCTCACAGTTCTGGAGGTTGGAAAGTCCATAATCAAGGTGCTAGTAGATTTGGTGTCCAGTGAGGACCCGTTTCCTGGTTCAAAGGCAGCTATCTCCTCACTGTGTCCTCACATAGTGGAAGGGGCAAGGGAGCCCTCTGGGCTTCTTTTATAAGGGCACCTAACCACTACCCCAAAGGCCCCCACCTTCTAATATCATGACCTTGGGTATTAATATTTCAACATACAAATTTATGAATTTTAGGGAGATGCAAATATTCAGACCTTAGCACAAGTCAATAAGTGAGTAAAACAAGGAGAGAGAGAAGCACACATTTTCTTCTGTGGAATAACAAAGAAGTAGATTTTTGAAGAAGTAGTGATAAATAAAACTCAATTCAGTCGTGGCCAAGTCATCAGAGCAAGGAATACCCATTGGATGCGCCTCACTCTGCATTCACATACACTATATTTCAGCCTGCTTAGTGCAAACTATAAAAAGTAAGTGAGCAATACATCTGTTAAATAATAACATAAATTGTACTCTATTTGTTTTTTAAATTATTTTTATTGTTTATTATTATTCTTTTTAGAGACAGAGTTTTGCTCTGTCACTCAGGCTGGAGTCCAATGGCACAATCATAGCTCACTGTAATCCCAAACTCCTGGGCAAGTAATCCTCCCTCCTGAGTAGCTGCAGATATGCATCACCACATTCAGCTAATTTTTAAATTTTATGTTGTGCAGATGCAGGGTATCACCATGTTGTCCAGACTGGTCTTGAACTCCTGGCCTCAAGCAATTCTCCTGCCTTGGCCTCTCAAAGCCTTGGGATTACCATCATGAGCCACCATGCCCAGCCTATTCATATGATTTTATGACTACAAAAACATATGTATTCTTCCTCATACAAATTCCTTAAGGAAAGAAGTGTTAATTATTTCTCTCTATATCGTAAGTGCCATGTATCTTGCTAAGATATATTAGATCTGCAAAGTGTTTATTGAATTAATTTCTAAAAATACTAAAACTTTTAGCTTTGTTGCATGCGTATATATATACAAGTAAAATGCTTATTGCACAGGCTAAACTCACTGGAGTGAAAACAACAGTTTCATTTTTTCCTCCAGCACCTTAAATGTGCTAAACAAACCCTCCCTTCCCTTATCAACATCTGAGTCAGATTCCATGGTCCCTCTCAGATATTGAGAATGGGGTGGAGGAAACGCTTTTAGTTTGTATTATTTAACTGTTCCTGCTGATGTAGTTCTTTTGGTCACCATGGGCTGGCCTAAAGTGGCATCTCTCATGGGGTGCATGTGCCTCCTCTCTAGAAGCCCTGTGCAGACTAATGTAGCTACTGTGCTCTCCAGCTCTCCTCTGTGACCATCCACAAGCACCTGTCCCTAGGAGTACACCTGACAAAGATGCTCACAGCTGGCATGGAGTCCAAAGCTAGTCCTTTTCATAAGGGTACCTTTAAGAAGCCTTTAGACTGGTTCTCTTCTTCCATGTCTGTGCACTTTGAAAACCTCAAGCATCCTTGCCATGCACCTGACCTTTGTCCTTACCCTGCAGTTGCACCTGCTCAGTCCAGCTTCCTGCCATCAGGACTCTCCAGGACAGAAGTGAGCATTGTTGTCCACACTCACAAACACCACAGGTTTTCAGAGACACACAAAATTATCCTGAGAACTCTCTCACCAGTCTTCCTTCTGCTGGACTGGAAGCCCCGGAGAAGGCCTGCAGACACCATAGCTCAGCAGAACATCTCACCGTGGGAGGAAATACAGGCTTCTTTTCTCTCAGCAACCACAGTTTCCATGCACAGTTTTCTTAGAGCCCTTCTCATCTGGTTTGAGGGATGAGAAATGCTGGGCAGTCCCCACTTAGGCAACAATGCAACATAAAACTGCTAAAACTTCCTCCACTATATTTAACTCCCCTTAACAGTTATACTCTTCTCTTTCTATAAATATTTGACAATGGGAACAGAGACTTGTAAGACCACTTTGGCCAACTCTTAATAATTCCTGGAGAAGATAAGTGCAGTTGGAAGAATTTGAGGTACTTTTCAATCCTTATCCTCAGCTTGGGGCCTTCGACAGAAGTGTTAGATGACAGAAAAAGTCTAATGGATGTCTTATTACATATGAGGCATGTATGTGTCCTTGCATGTATACCCCAGCTCATCTCAGAAAGGTTGTATGCAGCTGCAGAGATGCATAAAATACAACAGAACACAGATAAGACTCAGAAAAAAAAAAAAAAACCCTCTCTGGTATTATAAAGATATGGCAGATACATCTGAAGATTTTTGAGCAAAAGAGTGACATGATGAAAAAACATGTTTTAGAAAGATGGAGAAGATGAAGAAGGCTTTGTGGAACACGTATCGGGACTAAGTAGTGGAAACGCTTATAGGTGGTAGATGGATTTTGCTCTGCTGAAGCAAGGCACAATGTGTTTGAGAAGACACACTTGAGGGCTACTACTCTTTTCCAATGTCAGGTCTCAAATATTAATGCTTGGGCAATTTCCTCCAACATGTACTCCACAGAGTCAGCAGTGTTGTACAGGTGAGAATCACTAGGCAGGCATTAGATGATAGCAGCCAAAATCTGGGTGCTTGCTCATTGTACTTTAAGATAGAGAGAGAGAAAGAGAGAGAGAGAGAGAGATCACACAAATGAATCAGCACTAAACTGCACTCTCACCCAAGTTCTGCCCAAAGGCAGTCCTTGCCAGATAACCAGCACTATATTAGACTTTGGAAAACAGTGTAACAGTGTCAACTTCCATGATAAATCATCCTTTCAGGCTCTCAGAGCAGAACAAACACCTTGACTTTCCTGCCATGGATGATACTTGCTCTCTCTCAAGTCCTGAGTCATCTTGGAGCATCTCCAAATGTGGATGCAGAGGCAGTTAGAAGGTACTCAACAAAGCAGCGGCACCAGGCTGACGTACTTCTGGGGAGTCGAAGCTGGGCTGTCCAATTACCCTTCACCACACTCTGTGGAGCTCTCTGTGGTTCACAGCCTGACTGCCTTCAAATGGTACCAGGCAAGTCCCCTGGAACTTTTTGCAGCTATTCCTTACAGCTGTGAAGACAGCTCCTTGGGTGATATCCAGCTTGCTGAATCATTCATTTCCTGTTCTTGATCTCAGAAAGTTCTGTTTGATGTTGTTTTCTCAAGACCATCATTTTAAAGGGAGCAATATTTTATATAATGCAGCTTTGTGGGCTTAGGCACTAAAACCAGATTATTTTGAATATGACTTACCCTTATAATCATTTTCCTATGTAGAATTCTGGGTGCTGAGAATAACTCTACCATGATCCTCCCATGACATGAGGATGTTGGATGTCATAGGCAGGATTCCCAGTTCTGTTTACGCTATAAACAGACATTGCTTCAACATTGCACAAGTTGAAGACATTGCTCAACTTGTCAGTAACAAGTCAGGAGAAGTTGCCGTTTGTAAAAGTGTCAGATGTATTTGCTAGTGCAACACAAGAATCTGCTGTGTGGGTGTTTCCAAGGCTTCCATCTTATGAGAGCACTCTTCTCTTTAATGTTAAAATAAAAATGAGTTTCTTCCCCATCCCTCACTTAGTCAACTCCCTGCATTTCTCAGGAATCTCAGGGACTTTCCATTTCTCATAGTTACTCCCTCTTCTAATATCCTCCTGTTTAACTATCTTTCACTTGGATTCTCAATGCTTGCATCTGCTGTTTTTCTCCACTCTGCATCAAATGAAATGTGGAAACATGGATGCTTTTCCATGATTAAAACTGTTAATCAACTTTAATTTTAAAGTTCCTAACTTAAAAAACTTTAATTTTGATAAAACTACCATCTTTGGGTAGTTTTAACAAAATTTATTAAGGAGTCAGAGGTAAAGGAGCACGTGACTGAACACTGCCGATTAGTCCACATGCGACCCTCCTGATCCTAGAAGTCTCCTGGCCGTCCCCCCGGGAAGCATCTCACTGGCTGACCCCTGCCTTCTACAGCTTTCCATGCAGCTGGTCCTGCTTCCTGTTCATGCAGAGCCCTCTCACTCTTTCCTTCTTAAGTTACCGTGAAAAATTTAAATGCTCCTTGTTTTATTCGGCAACCAATACAGTGCTCTTTGTCTTCCTCTTCCTCCTTCTAAATCAAAGCCTGGGGTCTATTTCCTTACCAAAAATTCAACAATAATCAATCGTACTGTCAGCCAAACTTTGTTTCCCTACTCCTACCTCCTACATTAGTTTTAAAATTATTAAATTTTAAAACATTTAGATACTGTAATGTATCTACTCTCATTAGAAATCAGATACAGAACACAGAAGGACTCAGTTTCAAAATACTGTAATATATCTATTCTTGTTAGAAATCAGATACAGAACACAGAAAAAATCAGTTTCAAAACTTATCAGTCTCTGTTATGAACAACTATATGCCAATATATTTAAAAACCTAGAGGAAATGGCTAAATTCCTGGACACATACAACCTACCAATATTGAACCAAGAAGAAATAGCAAGACTGAACAGACCAAAAACAAGTAATGAGATTGAATCAGTAATAAAAACTTCCCAACAAAGAAAAGTCCAGGACCAGATGACTTAATAGCTGAATTCTACTGACCTCTTAAAGAAGAATTAATACCACTTCTTCTACTCTAGGAGGCTGGCGTAACTCTGATACCAAAACCAGATAAGGACATGAAAACAAAAGAAAACTCTAGACCAATATCCCTAGTGAACATAGAGGCAAAAATTCTCAACAAAATACTAGCAAACTGAATCCAACAGCACATCAGAAAGATCACATGCAATGATCAAGTAGAATTCGTCCTATGGATGTAAGGATGGTTCAACATAAGCAAATCAGTAAACATGATGCATCACATCAGCAGAATAAAGGACAAAAATTATATGATCATCTCAACAGATGCAGAAAAAGCACTTGACAAAATTCAACATCCCTTCATGGTAAAAACCTTCAACAAATTAGGTATAGAAGGAAAGTACCTCAACATAATAAAGGCCACATATAACAAACTAAAATCATAAACAATGAGAACAAAATCTCACCACTCTTATTCAGTATAGTACTAGAAGTCCTAGGCAGAGCAGTTAGGCAAGAGAAAGAAATGAAGGACATCCAAATTGGAGAAGAGGAAGTCAGAATGTTTCTGTTTGCAGATAAACGATCTTATATATAGAAAAATCTAAAGACTCTACCAAAAATCTCAGAACTGATAAATGAACTCAGTAAAGTTGCAGGATACAAAATCAACAACAAAAATCAGTGACATTTCTATATACAGACAACAAACTAGCTGGAAAAAAAAAATCAAGAAAGCAACACCATTTACAATAACTACAAAAATAATAAAATATCTAGAAAAAGAATTTAACCAAGGAGGAGACAGATGTCTACAAGGAAAACTATAAAACACTGATCACAAAAAATGAAGAAAACACGCAAAAAAAGAAAGACATCCATACTCATGAACTGTAAGAATTAATATTGCTAAAATGGCCATACTAACCAAAGTGATCTTCAGATTCAATGCAATCCCAACCAAAATACCACAGAAATAGAGAAACACAGTCCTAAAATTTGTATGGAACCAAAAAAGATCCTGAATAGCCAAAGCAATTCTGAGGAGAAAGAACAAAGCTGAAGGTATCACACTACTATTCTTCAAAATATACTACAAAGTTAGAGTAGCCAAAACAGCATGGCACTAGCATAAAAGCAGACACACAGGTGTGTCTGTTCCATTGGAACAGAATAGAGAATTCAGAGATTTATCCACACATTTGTAGCCAACTTATTTTTGACAAAGGCACCAAGAACACTCATTGGGAAAAGGACAGCCTCTTCAATAAATTATCCTGGGAAAACTGGATGTCCATATGCAAAAAATGAAACTAGACCCTCACATTTCACCCTATACACAAGTCAACTCAGAATGAATCCAAGGACTAGATGTAAGACCTGAAACTATAAAGCTACTGGAAGAAAACATGGGGGAAATTCTTCAAGACATTTGTCTGAGAAAATACTTTATAAATAAGATCTCCAAAGCACAAGCAACTAAGGCAAAAATAAACAAATGAAATTATATCAAATGAAAAGGCTTTTAAACAATAAAGAAAACAATCAACAGACTGAATGGACAACCTACAAAATAAGAGAAAATATTTGCAACTATTCATCTGACAACGAATTAATATTCAAGAATATACAAGCAACTCAAATATCTCAACAGAAAAAAAATTTAAAAACACTAAAGAAAAGCCTGATTTTAAAATGGGCAAATGATATGAACAGATATTTCTCAAAATGCAGAAATTGCCAACAAATACATGAAAAATGTTCAACATCATTAATCATCAGGGAAATGCAAATCAAAACTACAATGAGATATCATCTCGTCTCAGATAGAATCGCTATTGTCAAAAATACAAAAATAATGAATGCTGTTGAGGATGCAGAGAAAAGGAAACTCTTATACACCACTGATGCAAATATAAACTAGTATAACCCTTATGGAGAATAGTGTGGAGGCTCCCCAGAAAACTACAAATAAAACTACCATATATGATCCAGCAATCCCACCACTGGCCATTTATCCAAATGAAAGGAAATCAGTATATCAAAGACATGTCTGCAGCCCCATGTTGAGTGCAGCACTGTTCACAATAGCCAAAACATGGGATCAACCTAAGTATCCAACAACAGATGTATAAAGAAAATATGGTATATATATATATATATATATAATAGATTACTATTCAGCCATAAAAAAAGAATAAAATTCTGTTATTTACCACAACATGGATGAAACTGGAGGACATTGTACTAAGTAAAGCAAGCCAGGAACACAAAATTAAATACTGCATGTTCTCACTAATATGTAGAAGCTTTAAAAAATTAATTTCATAGAAGTAAAAAGTAGAACAGAGCATACTAGAGGCTGAGAAGCGTAGGAGGGAAAAGAGAATAAGGAGAGATTTGTTAAAAGGCACAGAATTACAGCTAGACAGGAGGAATAAATTCTAGTGTTTTATAGAACATCACTATGTGCCCCATAAATATGTGCAATTATTGTGCCAATCAAAAATAATCTTTTAAAAAGAAAATTATTGGTCTTGGGTTTATTCTAAAAATTTTTATCCATTTGACTTGGAAAAAATAACTCTTGTTTAAACTATTTTTTTCTGACTCCCCTTTGGGGGTAATGAATCAGCAGCCATGATCACTGGACATGTGTATGGACAATGATATCCCCTTTAGGCAAACAAGAGACCAGTTCCCAGTGAAATCAGTCAAACCCTCTTGTCTGTAGACCATAAAAGTGTCCCTGCTCTTCAGTATGTGTGAGAGAAGAACACACAATGCAATATAGCACCTGCTATGCTAAACATGTTCAACATACGTCTACTGTGAGAGAAAGGACAGATCAGATCTTTCTGAGGGTTCACTAACAAAGGAGTGTTACTGAAAATGTAGATAAAAGAGCCATCAGTTTGCAAGTAGGAGTCATCCCTAAGAGAGCAATCCCAATATGGACAACTGCTGCCATTTTGTGGTCAAACTTTAATTGGTTGAAGACAAAATGAGAAAAGTAACTATAATATTGTGTTTTCAAATACATACATGTAAACGTCCCATCTCTGGTAGTAGAGATAATACTGTGGCATAAGATGTGGCTGTCTCTCCGTTTTACCTTTTTAGTGTTATAATGTTCTGTACTAAATTAAAAAATGGTAATTCTAGATGGTGGTTTAGTAGGATTTTTAAAAATGATTGTAGTGAAGCAAACTATGTCCTCAATTTTAAGACATGATTCACAAATATCTGGGAACTAGTTCTCCAGAAACATGTTTGAGGAGGTTAGGAAAAGAAACAAAATAAAACATCAACATAAATCTTTCAATCCCCTAGAAATTATAGAAAACTTACAGAGGGCTTCACTGAAGTCAGGACCTGGAAGAACTGCACAGAAAGCTGAGAGACAGGACATACCTCTCTCTCAGGGTGGAGGGTCAGGAGAGAGGACTCTGGGACCTCCAGAGACCTGGAATCAGTACCCTTTCCAGTCTGTACCTCACTCATGATTCCCTTCACCTTACACTGCCAACACTTTCATCCCCCACTGCAGATTTGCATATTCTTCCTAGGAAGTCTAGGGAAATTTTAGATGCATAGAGAAAAGAAGATACAACCAGTAGGTTTCAATTACGTACTTGGAAAAAAAAAAAATAGCCGCGTTAATTGCAGAATGAGAGAGGCCCTTCTAGACTGTGTCTGTCCTCACAGTGGCGAGAGTGGCCTCTGGAACTGAGAATGCTCTTCTGCAGTCCCAAGCCTACTGCTAGGACAGATGGATATGATTTTGGACGGTGAGTTGCCTCCTCGGGCAGATAATTTTTCTAACAAATTCTCTCTCTTTCTTTTAATTTATCTGATCTTTGAGGAGACATCAAATTTTTATTACATGTAAATCTAAAATGCATATGAAATTAAGAGTTAGATAGGTGCTTTATAAGTCTTAGGTCTATGAAGATGAAGAAAGGTAATATAGAATTTCAGTCTTGAAGAGCTCCTCAGAGATTTCTTTAGAGACGAGAAACTGTGGCACTTAGAAGTTACATAATAAACCAGGATGCCTAGCTCACTAGATGAGAACTTTTTGCCTACAGGGCCCCTTCAAGCAAAGCACACCACTTCTCTTATTTGTCAAGCATATATTTTTCCAGGACATAGATTCATCATCTTCTTAAGAACATACGTCTTTTTTTTCATCCTGTGTTTAGAGAAAGTATAATAGGAAAAGTTTGTATTCTGAAATTTCCCAGTTTTGATTCTGCCTTATGGATTTAGAAAATAACAGTAATAAATTATAGCCCCCATATCATGTCTTTGTGTCTAAATGTTGATTTTTAATTGTTTACTTCTTCCTTTATTCATACCTTTATTCCTCCCTGCACACCCATTTTTGCTAATAAGCAAATTGTGTATTACATTCACATTTGATGAGTTCAATCCATGATTAACCAAATATACATGTAGATCATGTATGTAAACTCTATTCTGGAAGTCTGAATAAGAACAAGAGACAGCATTCAAAGGGAAGACAGCATTTCTTATAATGCAAGTGTCACATCTTCCATTCTTTTTTGTTTTGGGAGGAGGGAAGCTCAAAGGCCTGCACCTAGCTAGGTCAGTTTCAGGATTTCTGCATGTTGACAGATTCTAGTGCTTGAGGGTACTGTGCATGGAACTAAAGCATGGATTCTAGAAATAGTGTCCTGAAGCAATAAAAGACGAGAACAATGGCCAGATATCCAAAAGCATGCCAACTATCTAAGGGTGCTAAATGAAGAATGGAATAGAGAAACCATGAGGCTGAAGATAGATACAGAAGGAGGTGAGACTGGGGAATTCCAGAGCAGTGCAGGACATGAGTCCCTGTGGGCATTGCTGCCAGCTTACCAGGTGCATTAAAGAGGCTGAGGCAGAGTAAACAGGGAACAGTTTATGGTGGCAAAATGCTAATAGGAAGAGATTTGATCAAAAGCAGAGGTGAAGGAAGCTGTCTTTAATCAACAGAAAGGATACTCCACTCTATGGGATTCAGGCAGCTAGAAGGATTGATGTGGTTGCACACAAATTTGAAGATGAAAGGGAGATGGATGATGAAGCCATTCACATCCTTTCCCTTTCATTTCTTTGATAGAGTTGGAGGGTAGGCCATTTGTGTAGGGTGCTGGTAAGGACTGGGTAGGGAAGAGAGGAGCATGGTGAAACCTTGCTTGCTGCTACAGGTTGCTTCCAAGGGCAGGAGAAAGACATTTCAAACAGAACTGTGGGCTCAGCTGCTGCTGCAGACCACCGATGTGCCACGACACTGATCCACACAGATGTGGGGCTTTTCCAAGAGAGCTCAGATACAGGAGTGGGGATGACCTCCTCTGGATCAGTTTGGGGATTGATCCAGAAATGGAAAATTTTCAGGACAAGCTTTCTAGAGAGATGAGGGTCTAGAGAGAGTACAAGGTGCTGACTACTAGGAGTGAAGAAAAAAGGGGGCTGGAAGTGTGTGGTTAGAAGGTTGATGCAAGAGGAGTGAGTGTGAGTTGGAGGAAGAGGTGTGTGAGAATGCAGTGGAGTGATGCCCAGAGTAGCTCTGGTTGTGGTAGATGAGGGAAGTTGTAAGAACAGTGCTTGGCATGAATGAGTTTCATGAAGATCAAAATCTCCCCGATAATGGAAGGAACTGAGTTAAACAGGAAGATTATGAATCGGGCACCTCCAACTTCAAGGAATGTAATGAAGCAGCAGGAAGGGGGAAAGTCACCGAAATTGAATACGAGCTTCAAAACCAAATACCTTTTGCATTTAAAAAAAAAAAAAAACTGGAGGAATTCAATTATGGTAAAGACGGGGAGGTGAAGTAGAGGATGACTGAAATATTTTGGAGGGAGAAAAGGTTATGTAACCAATATGAGCCTTGAAGAAAATGTAGTTTATGGGATGCAAACTCTAACCCCACCTGCTCACTGCTGATTGAATTCCAAAAAAAAGTAAAAACAAAGGTAGCCTCTTACGAGCAAATCAGCTTGATTGTACACTTCTTCCTATGTGAACTATTTGTTCCCTGGAAAATAAGTCCCTGTGTTAAGGCAAGTCAGGTTGATCTTTGGTTTTATGCAACATTCATCCATCCATTCAATCAGTAAGTCTGAATACAGCACCTTTTCCATGCCAGGCATTGTGATGGGGGCTGAGGAAATGGTGTGAAATAGAGGTGACCTCTCCCTCTATAGCAATTCCAGTCTAGTAGAAAAGACATGCATGAAGCAAAGGGTCACCCTCCAAATGAACAATTACAACTATGATGAGGGTAACCCAGGAGTTACAGGTGCAATGAGAGCAATGTGGGACGGAACTCATGAGATGAGTTGGCATTGTCCTCCCCAGGACACAGCATTTGAGCAATACATGGGACCTAATCACAGCAGAGTAGCCCAGGAGTGGTTCAGCACAGGCAAGGGCCCTGTGTGTGTGGCGGGGGGGTGGTGGCAGGCGAGGAGTGTGAGCACATCACTAAAGGAAAGAAGGCCAACACTCCGCAGTCCCAAAACAGCGGGAAGCACAGTGCCAGGAGAGCAGACAGCACCCTGGAGGCCAAATAAAAAACCTCGCGTATGTTCCTCAGAGTAATGGGGAGTGATTGAAAGGTTGAGAACAAGGGAATGACAAAATTAGATTTGCTTTGAAAAGATCATTTCAAATACTCAGTGGAGAATGGACTGGAGGGAGAGGGGAGGAGAAGGCAAGATTAGATATGGAAGATCAGATAGGTTCCAGTAAAGAATGAGTGATAGGAGGTGCAGAGAGCACTGAGAAGAGCACATGGTGTACGCTAAGCACCTGACAAATGTTAGCTATTAGACCTATTTAGATTTCAAAAGAAGGGCCCCAGAATGGCAAGATAGCTTAGGACCGTGTCAGCTATGTGTTTAGTCCTTATTTGCATATTATATCTATTTTTCCATTAGCTTCTAAAGTCAGTTTATAGAAATCTGTCTAGTCAAAGTATAAGGTTTTTTTTTTTAAGTGATAGAGCCGGAACAAAGGAAGGTAACACACAAAATGTGTTTAACTCACCCTTTGCTTGTTCTCTCATCTTTTAAAAACTTACAATAGTTTCACCAGACTCTGGTCTTGCTCCTAAGTAGATTCGTATCCCCATGGCTGCCTCCTCAGATCCATAAATTCCTGCTGGTGCCTCAGGATTCCACAGGCTTCTTTACCGCCGCCCCCCTCGGCTTCTCTCCATGAGGCCTTCTTTAATGCTGATGAGTTTCATTTCAATTACTGTCCCTTTCATCTCAAACACCAGTGAGGCAGAAGCAATGGATAAAGTCAAATTGTTTCTTTGAAAACTAGAATTTATTGTGTCCTAGTGTCACTTTTATTAATTGTTGAAAGTTAATGGTATCCAGACCTACAGAATTTTGTATAAACATTTAACTTTTTTTTTGATCAAAGAGAAGCCTCTCTGACATTCTATATACGGCGATGTGCCTTCTGTTGTAGACTCGTTACACATAGTAGATTTATTTACACTGAAGAACCTAGGAATTTGACCCTTGAATAACATCACTAAGAAAAATCATGTTTAGATCAGGACAAAGCGGATCCTATCATACAGGTAACCAGGAGTCTTTTAAACACTGCCTGTTTGACTCTCACTTTACCTGCTGGAGGATTTCCCACACTCCTGTCCCCGTTACACAGGCTCAAGTTGTGTTGGCCACAATGGACTTTCAGGAAAAGAGCGATCCTCTTTCTTGGATTCTTAGCCAGAGTCACTTGGAGAGAAGCACAGAAAATTATCCTCTAGATAACATGAGGAGAAGAAAAGTATGGTGCCTTTCGCTTTATTTTTGGCCCAAACTATTTGGAGAAAAATTCCTGGGAAGATATCAAAGGAACCCTAACTTCAACATTAGAAATATTTTAGCAAAACATGACACCCTGGGGAACAAGAAGTTATTCCGGAGGCATAATCTCTCCCCAGGGTAGGCAGAGTCCTTATAATCATTGCCCCCAAGAGGGTCTTGTGCCTTGTGATTTGAGAATAAATTGAGAACAAATCTTAGTAGTTAGGATGAATGCCAAAATTCATACCAGTCACTCCTGACTTTTAGGAGAAGCATGTGGATTTCTTGCACACTTAATGCATTGATCAATTGCCTGCCTGCGTGCATCTCAACAGAGAGATGCTTAGTTTTCATTATAGATGTAGCATTGCCCATTCAGCTCTGTCCTAAAAATTGGATTGTGAACATAATTCTTAGCAATGCTGCCTTAATTTATCTACAGAAACTTCATAAAAGCCATTTTATTAGATGAGCCAGAGTCATACTCTATGTCTGATGTGCTGCACGTTGCAAGCAGCATGATTTATATCCTGGTGTGCAGTCTGCTATAGGCAGGCATTTTAATGCTATGCCGATTATTTAGATGTATTCAGAATTTTGCCCTTTCTTGCCAATGGACACTAAGCTTTCTCCAAGAGCTTTATGTATGTGTCAAGATATTCTTTCCCTCTGAGAGATACCAAAACCAGATTTATCCCCAAGGTTAAAGAAATGAGAGAGATGTCCTTTGCTTTTCTCCACTTCTTACTCCCAGAAAATAATTCATCTACATCCACACAGAGACAGCTCTTGGCATGAACAAAGGTGTCCCAAGGAAAACCAGGAGGCATCCATGCAATTGTTCGTGATTGTATCATTATGTATTTAGCATATTGGCTGACGTTTAGGTTTATACACTAGTCTGATCCAAAATAAGGCAAAACAAAACAAAATTTGTAAACATTCACTCATTTTTTATCATACTTTACAGTAGACCTTGCAAAATATCGATATAGTCCAGCAGGCAAAGAAATCTAATAACAGAATTAAAAAAAAAAAAAGCCATGTACCAGCTTTTTTCCAGTTAAGTTTCTCCGATTTTCTTCCTTGAATCTGAGATAATTTGTATATAAAATCTATCTTCAATCACATAAGCAGAGTCTTTTTTTTTTTTTGCTTTTGGTTGTGTTATGATTTTTTTTCTTTCCCCATTGCCACTTATATAGCAGATGCTTCATGTTAACATTTATTTCAACACACATCCAGGCATGACTGGGCTTCAAGTAGGTAGAAGCAGGAAGGATGGGGTTAACAATATATGGAAGCTATTCCAGTGCAAATAATATTTATGGAATGTTACTTGTTTCTCTCTCTTGCTTTATTTCTTTATTTAAGATTTCCCTTAAGAAAACTGTTTTGAGATCAGTAATGATTTCACTATGTATGAGCATCTCATATGTGTAACTCTCAGGTGAATTGTCCCATTCAGTCAATGATATTTTTAAGTGCAGCTGTCATTGTTAGCATTTTACAGAGAAAGAAGATATATAGTCACAAATGTATTAAACAGATCTATTAGGCAGAAGCAACCTGGAACATAATCTGAACTTACTGCCTAGAATCATCTGCTCTTTCCCTTAGAGGTGGGCCTGTGCTATAATTCACACTGGTGGGGCATGAGAAATAAGGAGGGCTGGACCAGGTGCCACACCTGCCAGCACCTTGATCTTAGGCTTCAAAGACTCCAGAACTGTGAGAAATAAATTTCTGTTGCTTATAAGCTACCCAGACTATGGTATTTGTTATGGCATCCCAAATAGACTGAGATATAGATCAATGGAATAAAATAGAGTGTCCAGAAGTAGATGCACACACACATGGCCAATGGATTTTCAACAAAAGCACCAAGACAATTCATGGGAGAAATAATAGTTTTTCCTACAAATGATGTGGCAACAACTATTTAATATATATCCATATTTTTAAAAAGGAACCTCAACCTTTATTCTCATACCATACATAAAATTTAACTCAGAATGGATCATAAACCTAAACATAAGAACTAATATGTAAAACTGCTAAAAGAAAATACAGAAGAAAATCATCATGTAGAGAGCATCAAAGATTTCTTAGGACACAAACCATTAAACAATGTCATATTGGATTTCATGAAAGATAAAAACTCTGCTTTTTCAAAATATTGTTAAGAAAATGAAAAGGCAAGCCACAATATATTTTTTAAAAACTCAACAACTAAATAAGACAAACAACATAACAAAGAATGGTAAAATATTTGAACAGACACTATACAAAAGAAAATAACCAAGGGACTAAGAAGCACATGATGAAATGCTCAGTGTCAATAGTCACCATGAGATACCTCTTCATACTCCCTAGAATGAGTAAATAAAAAAAGATCAGCAATACCAAGCATTGGAGAAGACATGGAGCAACGAGAACTCTCCTACATTGTTGATCAGAACATAAAACAATACGACCAATTGAAAAAGAGTTTTAAAGTTTCTTGCAAAGTTAAACATACACTTTCCATACAACAGGCAATCTCGTGCCTACCTGTTTACTCAAGGGAAATCAAAACACTGGTCTATAGGAAGACTTGTACACCAATGCTCATAGCAGCTATAATCATATTAGTCTAGCCTGGGAGCAGTCTAATGCCCATCAACATGTAAATAGATGAATTATGAGACATCCATACACGGGAATACTAGCTAGCAATGAAAAGGAATGAACAACCACATGGATAAACCTCAAAAACATGTGGAGTGACATAAGCTAGATACAAAAGGAGTACATACTATCTGATACCATTTTTATGAAACTCTAGGAAAGTCCAAAACAATCTATACTGATAGAAAGCCAGCCAGAGGTTGTGTGGAGATGAGAGTTAGGGGGGACTGACTGGGAAGGGGCACGAGAAAGTTTTGGGGTGATTGAAATGTTCTGTGTCTTGATTGTGCTGATGGTTATATGTGTATATAATTTTGTCAAAACTCGTTGAAAAGTGCACATGAAAAAGCTCTGGTTTGTCTCTGGGTTTTACATGTTTTTAGGGACAGGCTGTGGAATATGTACACATTGTGCTGGCCTCCACGTCCCCCTGGGGAATGCTGGGGACTTCCTGCAGCCTGCCTGGGCTGAAGGAGAGCTTGTGGGTTCACACCTTAGAAGAAGGAAGCTGGCTTCACCTTCCAGTTGCAGGCTTTTAAGGAGGCAGGGGCTAGAGGGGAAGTTGTGTCCTGTGGAGACTGGATGGGGTCACTCCATTTTCAACCCTGGGCCTCACAACACTAGGAAGCTGCACCAAAGCTCTGCTGAGAGTCACTTATATTAGGGTGATTTTGCCTTATTTTATTGTTTCCAATTCCTAGTTTTCAGTCTCAAAGTCACCCTGAGGTGGCCCACTTTCCCTCCCACAGGCATGGTCTGCCTAGCTGCAGTCACAATGTCTGCAGAAAAGTCAGTTTTCATCAGTGATTGCTGGTCTCACCTGCAGAAGTAGAGGTAATCCCAGTCCTTACCCCAGCCTCACTCCCAAACCTCTTGTGAGTGACCAGAAGGGCTGGGACTCACCAGCTCCTTGCTTTTTGCATCAGGAAGGCACCAAATTCCAAGTCCAGAGAAGACTCTGCCTTACAATCCGGGAGATATGCCGAGAGAGACGCTGCCATAACCACGTGGGTAGCATACACACCATTACACATCAGCTGGAATGGACACAAGGAACTTAGGGCGGTTTTCTCCTCTGTTTTTGCCTTCCCAGTGTCCTCTCCTTTACCATATGGTGTGATCACCCTCTAGGGGTCAAACGCCTCTTCGCATCCACACAAATATTCAGACTGTCTTCAGGCCAAGGAAAATCTCTAATGCTGTAGATGTTTACCTCTTCAGCCCTCTCACAGAGGGCAAAGAGGAAGCCTGTGGGAGGGCCACAGAGCAACACAGTGGCTGCTGGAAATATTTTCCTCACTCAAAAGAAGACAACTTAATGAGTGCAGGAGTAACCCAAGCGCTCGCCTGCTTTCCCCAACCCACTCCCTCTGTCTGGGGTTGCTTTCAAATACACCTGGGGAAATGGGCTTTGTCATAGTCTCACCCTGCTCTCTGCTTCTACATCTGATAACCTCCTTCCTATTGCTCTTGCTCCTTCTTCCTTCATTCCTCACAAAGTTCAATACAAGAGAATTGGATGTAAGGTTTTGGGGTAGATGAGAGGTAGATAGCACCAGACAGGAAATAATTCCAAGTTCACTTCTGGGCATTAGTAAAGAAAGAACCCAGGGACCATTCCACACCATACTGGAGTTCCTTCCTGGCCTGCCCTTCCCATCTCCCAGGATTTTCTCCTCTTCAAGAGATTCTCCTTCATACTGCAAATTGCCAAATTCTTGTTATTCTCTTTTCCTATGGAAGCTACACCCAAGTGGCCTTATTTTTTTTAATTATCTTAAGGTATTTTCCTCACTAAAAGATGATTTTGCCTTCTTCCTAAGAAGATAGGTTCAAAACACCACCAGGCTTTTGAAATTCTTTCTCCCCATTCTGCCTTTCATATATGTCTGTGTGTGTATATGTGATTATATATGTGTGCATATGTGTACATGTGAGTGTAAGTACATATAAGTATGTGTTGTATTTTTATGTGTGTGTTTGTGTATGTACATGTCTGAGCATGTGACTGTATGTGTGTATTTGTGTATACATGTATGTATATGTGTGTATGTGTATGTGTCTGTTGTGTGTATACTTGTATGTGTGGGCATGTGTATGTTATAGTCATCCAAGCATTCTTTACTTTATCCTTGCTTTTGGAAAGAAAATAAAATAATTCTAGGCCGGGCGCGGTGGCTCAAGCCTGTAATCCCAGCACTTTGGGAGGCCGAGACGGGCGGATCACGAGGTCAGGAGATCGAGACCATCCTGGCTAATACGGTGAAACCCCGTCTCTACTAAAAAAATACAAAAAACTAGCCGGGCGAGGTGGCGGGCGCCTGTAGTCCCAGCTACTCGGGAGGCTGAGGCAGGAGAATGGCGTAAACCCGGGAGGCGGAGCTTGCAGTGAGCTGAGATCTGGCCACTGCACTCCAGCCCCGGCGATAGAGTGAGACTCCGTCTCAAAAAAAAAAACAAAAACAAAAAAATAAATAAATAAATAAATAAATAAATAAAATAATTCTAGTCAAATAAGTCCAAATTACTACTTTCAAATTTTATTTAACCATTTTAGTAATAAAAAATGTCTCGTTACTGTGTACACAATTTTCACATTGGCCTGCAACTTTGTCATTTGCTGATTATTGGACTTTTTCCCAAACACTTGTTTTGACTTACACAACTCCCTGAAGAAAATAGTTCCCAGTAACTGCTTCCCCGAGGACCTAAAAATGGGCTCTGAATCTTTGAAGGCAACTCACAATATGGTTCTCAGAGATACAGAAGATCAGATAACTTCTTTAGGCTTTTCTCCCAAAGTGTGCTCCATGGAGAGGTAGATGCAGTCCCCACTGACCAAGGCCACCCCACATGGAGCCCTCCTTGATGTTGAGTTAGAATGGTCTTCGCTTCACTCTCTCGTACGCAGGAAGCAGGCACAGTAGCGCCATGTCCTTGTTCCCTCCAGAAGCCAATTAACCCTTTGAGTAAAAAACAAATTGTCTGACCTAGCTGCAGTTTCTTATTTCCTAGTCTCCCCTTCAGCACCAGACATAGGAAGCATGAAAGCTTAGCATCAGCGTGGAAAATATGATTCAAACGCAACACTAGCTCATTCCAGACAGCAACATGTTCCCTAAATGTAAAGCAAACTGTAACAGGAAACCTGATTTTCATTATGAGACAGGAGTCTGTGTGTAGCTAAAAAGAATCTGACCAGAAAGGAATCAGTCAGTAATTCTACAGGCTCAGGAACCAAATGATCCTGTAGCAAAGAAGAAATATGAATCAGAGGGAGAACTAAGCCCTGGCAGTCATGTGTCAGAGCTCCTGGTGGTGCTGAAATCTCAGAACATTTGTTGTCTTCCTTATGTCGGCGCTTCCTCTCAGGGCCGGCTCCTTGCCCCGTTTGCTCACTGCATACACCTGGAAGGTAGGTGAGCTTTGTCCGTGGTCCTCTCAGCTCAGTTTTTAGTCTCTTCTTTCTCCAGCCTTCTCTGCTCAAGAGACCACAGCCATGGTGCCCCAGTGGTCTCCAGCAAGGTGTGCATTTTCCCAGTGCCTGGTATCAAGTGCAACAGGCATCAAGTAGTTGGGGGATGCTGGAATGAATGGATCTCCTTCCTTGTCAGACTCACAAGAGAGCTACTCTCTTGCCTTCACCTATGTAGCCCAGCTCTCAACCCAATAAACAAATCTACAGCGAGATATTCATCAATAAATAACAGCTTAACGAGTTACCAACTCAACCATAATCACAGAAGCAATGCCTTCACTCAATAAAGGAAACTGTAATTGTGACAGCAAGAGTCACAAACTCCCTAGAAATAAAATGTAGCAGGACCATTCCTATTTACTTCTAATGGATAGTCCTGATCTATCCCATAGCATACTTCCCTTCCAAATTTTAAATAATCAGTGAATAATAAACTATGACATAATTTTGAGATTAAAAAAACACACAATCACCATCCACTGGAAGATTTGGCTCCTTTCTCTAAATTTTGAGCTGGATGGCTTTATTACATTTTTGTGTAAGAGTCCACCCTGAGTTCTATTCAGCCAGGACTCCTGTGCTGATCCATGGTGGTTTGGAGTCAGTCTGCCCCTTCCCTCCCAGCACAACTCCCTGGAGTGACTGAAACTGAGAATTAGGCTTCCAAACTTCCTCACAACTCCACAGATGTGGACTGAGTAAGAGGTTGTCCTGGGACCGCACTCAAAGTTTTGGAGCGGATCTGGCCTCAGGCCCCAGCCTGGGTTGTCACACTCCTCAGCTGTCCCTGCATGCGTAGCCTAGAAGTCGCAGCCAGGAGCTTCAGCCTCCAGGTGTGATTCCCGGGGAACCACAGAATCTTGGCTAACTGCCTCTAGTTGGCCTCAAAGCTTCAAGCATGTGTCGCTTCAACCTAGAACACTCTTCTCTAGCCTCCTCGGAACTGACTCCTATTTATTTATCCTCCCATTTCCAGTGTGTCCTCTGGACTCATCATGACCCGTGATGCCTGATAAATTCCTTTATATGGCGTTCATCACATTTGTAACAATTTGCCTAGAGCCTGTGTCCCCTATAAAACTGTATGACCAAGAGGAGCTAGCTCAGCACCAGACTTTGGTAAGATATTTGCAAATACCTGTTGAATTAATGAGAGAACTCACCCAACCACCACACCTTCAGTGAAAGGCGACTGTGTCCTTTCAGCCTTTATCTGAATCATGGTAATTGCATTAAACTTGAATAGAAAAATTATAACTTGGGGAAGTGACCAAAGAAGAAGGGAAAAACCAAGTTACGATGTACCCAAGAAACATTATAAAACACTGGGACAAACACAGGCTCTAAAGGCATGTCATTATGGGTCAAGGTCCAACCCTGCCTCATATGAGTTATGTGACCCTAGAAAAATCATGTAACCTTGTTGTGCTGCATTTTCACTTGTAAAATGAGGATAAGACTACTATGGAACTAATGGGACTACCATGAAAATTATGTAAAGTAACACATGCACATAGAACAGAATTAAGAAATAGCATAATTGTCCTCATCATTCAAAGCAGGGTCGCCACCTTCATCAAAGACACTGCTCTGACAGTGTGGCCAGATCCCCACCATCACCGTAGTGGGCCGTTTCCTTTCCTAACCTCTCCTCTCATGTTTCACAGGCTGGGAGCAAGACCAATTTGGGGGGAAATGCTGTATTATGAAGTGATATAAGGTGCTAAAATGTCTAGAAAAGTTTTTGGTCACACATTATCCATGTTCCCCACCCAATTCAAGTCTGGTAAACTTTGCCATAACACTCTTGGCCATTCATAAGAATTGTAAAAAAAAGTCAGTAATGATTAAACTCACACTAGAACTGGACTCACTGGTTTGCCTTGCCAGGCCCCTTCATTGAGGAAGATGCCTGTAACAAACTGTAGAGCCAGGACAGCAAAGTCCTTGGACTCAGCACTTGGGCTTGGTACCAGGACCCAATCTGAATTCTACAAACAGCATCATGATATTCTCTGGGATGAATGAGGACCCCAGAGCTCTGCCTCTGTCAGCTGAACTGAAAAGACAGTTCTAGGAAAGAATGAGCTGTCATGAATCTAAGCAGCCACTGGCTCTTGGCACTGGAGCTGGAAACAGAAGTTGGCTCTAAGTCAAAGCTATAAAATGGGTTGTGTGTGGAATACGTGTAGCTAAGCAGCTGCTGACATTGCAGAGTTCTACATAAAATCCCCAGGTCAGTTTCAGACATTACAACTAGGAGATCTCTTTATAACCTTCACCGGCAATTTCAGTCAGGTTTCCTTAGGGGAATAGAAGATGCCAGGTTGAAACAGCTACATGTTCCAAGCCTGCAAGTCCTCATGTCCTTCATTCCATATTTCTCCCACATAAAGGGATGTGTGTGTGGTGGGGTACAGAGAGAGAAGCAGGACAAACCCCAAGCCCGCTTAGATGAAGGAGAGAGGATTGAAAGTTGGAGCAGAGACAGTGGAATTGAATACAATGGTGAGTGTGATGGCCTGGAGTTAGTGAATTATTTGGACAAAGCATTTGTTATTTTAACAAATCAGAGAAAGGCTGGGCACAGTGACTCATGCCTTTAATCCCAGCACTTTGGGAGGCCCAGGCAGGTGGATCTCTGAAGGCCAGGAGTTTGAGACCAGCCTGGCCAATACAGCGAAACCCTGTCTCTACTAAAAATACAAAAAGTAGCGTGGTATGGTGGTGCACACTGTAATCCCAACTAATTGGGAGGCTGAGGCAGGAGAGTCACTTGAGCCTGGGAGGCGGAGGTTGCAGTGAGTGGAGATTGTGCCATTGCACTCGAGTCTGGGCAACAGAATGAGCCTCCATCAAAAAAAAAAAAAAAAAAAAAAAATCAGAGACAGCATGGTAATTTTCCAGCTAACCTACCTTTGATCAGTTTAAAGAGGTGGAGGTATCATGAATCTGAGCAATCTTCTTCAGCCAACCTTTTGCACCTCTCCCATCATGCCTTTCACTAAGGCTGCTGCACTAGCATTGCATCTCCTTTCTGCTTCCCTGCCAGGGGAGTTCGTGAGTAGTAAAAATGACTTAACGGCATGTAGCAGAAGGGAGGCGAAGGGAGGAGGAGGAGGAACCAAGGCCTTAGATAATCTTTAAATTGTATGATCGAGTTCCAGAAATTTGACTTCATCCGTGTTAAGGAGTTTTTAATAAAATAAATCTTATAAGCAAAGAATGTTAGAGCTGGAAGAGACCTTTATAGAGATTCTTAGAACCCTATCTATTTAAGGGTATAGATAAGGCCACATTTATCCCAGAATAAAGGACTGATAAGAATGTTTCAGAAAATAAATTTTGGAGGTTGGATATTAATTTATGCAACTGACAAGATGCTTAGTATGTTTGCCACAAAGAATGAAGAGGCATTAGGTTCAAGAAAGAGAGAGTAATGTTTTGAAGAAATACTGAAAGGCAACACAGGAACAAGACTAGATAATGTTCAGAGTTGGTCTTTGTCACTAGAAGAGAGTAACATTTATTGGAAACCTAATATGTGGCATGTGTTTTCCCATCCCCTATCTCCTTTAATACCCATCAAAGGTCCTTCTGATCATATGCCAGTGGCACCTGCCAAGAGTGCAGAGAGTGACAGGGCACCAGGGAAGACTTTATGGGATAAGCAGGATCTGTATTGGCTCTTGAATGAGGAGCAGTGGGGTCAGCCACATGGCAGGGAGGAAGAGATGTGCTCTTGAGGCCAAGAGAGCAGGGTGAGTTAAGTCTCGGAAACCAGAGGGCGCATGGAGTGGGGAAGGGCTGGCAGGAGCTTTGGGAGGGAGGAAATGAATGCACTGAGGAGCAGGCAGGAGCCAGACTGCAAAGGGTCAAGTAAGTCATGCAAGAATGTGTCACCTTCAACCTGAAGGACACAGGAACAGCTGAAATAATTCAAGGAGGAAGGATGAGAAAAGAAATGATGATTTTTATCTCTAGAAAAAGTATTCCCGCTCTAGTTGGAAAGACCACAAGGTTGAAGTCAGAGAGATCAGAGAATAGGTTTCCAGGAGGGAAATGATAAAATAAGTGAAGAATTTGGTTTCCCCTGTTCACTCTAGGACATTTCCAAAGTGTGGGTGACAGGCCCTGTGGTAGTAAGAAAGAGGTTAAATATTTTGAACAGTATGCAGAAGAAATAGGAGAAAGATTGCAGAGTTTATAGAAGAAAAAGAATAACTTCTGAAAGACAGAAAGAGAGTCTATAGATTAAGGTAGGTCTAAGAGGAGCCATCACTGCTTCAGGCCTCAGCTGCTGCTCCCAGGAGGGGCTGCGGGATGACGCGTCACAAGCAAAGAGCCACAAGACAGACAGAGCTTGGACATGTCCATTGTTTTTTTCATTTTTACCCTGGCCAATCATTATCTAAAGGACCATTATACAGGCAGTTATCTGAACAAACAGGAGCCTTTCATTAGCAGTTTGGAAACTTACTGAAAAAGTAGAGGCAGATTTAATTCCCAAGGACTTGAGTTGGGCAATCAGAAATTCAACTGTGATGAGATATTTAATCAATTCTCTCTCTGGTTCAGAATAGGAAACTGGGTCTTAAAGTGAGCAAGTGACTGGTTCGAGGGCATCTATATAGTGAGTGGTGGGGTTGGGATTCAAATCCACACTGGTTTTATTTCAAAGCCACTAAACTGTAGCGCCTCCATGATATAGAAACTCTTGTGATCATTTATATACTTTGGCAACATATTATAAAAAAAAGTATTTCTAAGAGGACTCCATATACAATTGTTTTCAGTGTCAAAGGGCTAGGTCTGTTGAGTTGTTTTATTACATAGGTGATTCTGATGTGTGTTTCCTGGATAGTTCCAAACTGGGAGAGAAATCCTAACCCACAATAACAATGAAAACAGCATTTCTCTAATTGTAGCTGCCCCACACTCTGCCACTGAGGACTTCCAGCCACTTAGTGAAGCAGCACTTTCAGTTCTAATTGAAGTCTTCTCTTCTCAGTTGGCAGAAACCTGTAGAAGTGACAGATGTAATGCAAGCCTCAGAAGTGTATCTCCTCCTAATGCTGATACCTTGTCCTTGGACTGCCTTAGTACATAGAGTCTTTCCTAAGAGTCTTACTTTCTTGGTGACTGTCTGTGTCAATGCAAATAGAACCATGGCAGGCCTTCCTCACATTCCCTCCAGAGGTGCCTGGACATTTCAAATTGTGGAACTCAAGCATCTGCCCTCATAGCATAGGTTAACATGCATCCACAGGCAATGATCAAGGTAGTCAATTGCTACATGTGTTTGGTTGTTTTTAATAGACCTATTTATATTTATAAGGAGATTCAGTTTTGATAATACAATCAATTATAAATAGGTCCTTGGAAGTATAGTTGATTATCAGAAAAGAGCAAGTATAATGTTTCTATATGGTTCAAACTGACACAAAAGAGGGATCCTAAAGAAGTTGGGGAATTGGTATGGTCACAGGAACGTGTGTACAGATGTTCAGATTTATTTCTTTGGCAGATAGCATTTATCCAGAGGTTTAGTTTTGTTCTAACGTTAATCTCTCTACTGTTAGTCACACCTCCAGCATCATTCTACTTTAAATGTATGATAGGACAGGGGAACAAAGTTTGCTGACTTTAATCAAGCCAGAACGACTTTTCATATTCACACCAGCTGTTGGCATATGCTGAGTTTTACTTTTTTTCCTTCTCCTGGGAGTCGTTCATTAATAGGGATAAAGAATTGTCCTAAACATTTTTTTGGCAACTTCACATTTCAATTGACAACTGCTAGACACACTAAAGTATTATATTTGCAGTCAACCTATGCAGCGTGAAGATTTTTCCTAGTAGAGTTCTACTTTAACTGTGCCTCTGTTCTTATCCATAGAAGGGGAAAACTTAAGCCAAAAAGGAAAAAAAAGTGGATGATTGCTACATATCTCTGCAAATATGGGTTGGACGTGAAATAATTTAAAATGCAGTAAAACTCAGTAATTAAGCATATGAGTTAATGAACATGCACATGTTTTGCCAAGAGCCTACACACAGATGAAAAGCCCATTTTCTAGACAGCAATTCATGGGGGTTCTACAAGCCCCCTGTTTACTTTATTCATTGCAGAGCTTATTTTTATTTGTAGTTTCTGTGGCAAAATTGTTGGTAGCAACTATAAAGCCCAGGCAAAAGTCTTAGGAATGATCCTTTGCTACCCACATTTATATCAGCAATCAGTGTTGTGGGGGGTGGGGAGAAAGTGGATAAAGCAGTGAAATATAGACCTGCCAAGTGATTGCAAAAATTAGGAAACTCCTCTTGAAAGAAAGTAGTGGGTGATATATGGCTGTTCTAACCTTTCATGTGTTGGATGTACCCCAGAAGTTACATATCTCTGTTGTCAGCAGCCACATGGAGGTAGATAAGGAGAGAGATTCCAGTCTCTTTCAGCATTCTGTGTATCATTTCCATGTACAAATATCTGCTTTGGTGTCAGAAGTTCTGTACAGCAGAAAAGCATGTGGAAGGGATGAAAAAACAGAGCAGCCAGGTTCCAAGTAGATAAGGTTGTCACCTTTTCAAGATTGACCTCAGTCTTTCAGGAAGCCGAGGTAACAACATGAAACTAACGAATTCCAGTGGAGAAACACTGAGTTGAATATTTTCAGCATCCTGGGTTTTCCAGGATTTTCACATGTGAGAAATGCAGAGACAGTGATGATAGGGAAGCTCTAGCCTTGGCCACACAGCAGCATCAGTGCCTGCAGGACAGCCGCTGGCACTGGTGGTGGTGAAGGCAGCGAGGCTGGTCCAAAGAAATGGAAGGAGCAGCAGATACTTTTGAACCTCGTGTTAATACTCTAACAAAATCTCTTTCACTTCATTTATTACAAAGTGGCAAACGAAAAAGAAACCATATTAACCAAACAAACGAAAACAATAAAAAGTTAAAAATAACAGAGCAGAAAGCATGACTGCGGAATGCCAGTGGTCATTGTTTTCTTTAGCTTGTGCTACTTCAGAAAGCTTCATCTGCTTTTTACTTTTCTGTTTTCCAGATTTTCTGTGATCACTTTCTTTCTCTTCATTCTCATATATTTAATTTTTGTATTGTATTCATTTATTAATCTGTGTTTTAAAAAATCATGTCATGTTTCAATGTCGTGAGGTTCTATTAAGCTTAGATTGTAAATATTATATTCTAGAGAATTTACTGAGTCAGAAGAGAGATAAATAAAATCAAGTTCATCAGTCGAAGCTTCAGGGACATTTAGATAAATAAACATAATCATTGCATTGAAGACAGTTAAATACCATCTGGCGAGGATCACTTCCTGAAATGGAAAAGCTGGGAGCCAAGTCAGTAAAGCAGGAGAAAGAACTCCTTTTGGTCAGGGAAAACATAGAACTTGGGTTCAGTGTGGGAGTACTGCATTTTTAAATTTCTGTCTTAGCATCTATGGTTAGCAAAACCTTCCCCCTGCTCCCTAATAGAGGAGTCACTTTGAAAGTAGGTGGTGGCGATGTGGAGTTCCGACGATAAGAGACCTCTAGAAATCAAATCCTTCATCACTGCTTCCCAAGGAAACTGAAGTCAGTGGAAACAGCACAAAACTTATGTAAGTGCTGTGACATCTTACTCAGAGTTAATGGGGTTTCTCATATACCTGCTATGTGCCAGGCATGGTGCTGGAGGCCATAAAGTCATGTGACCTTGAAGGACTTTTGGCTCCTACCATCAAGTTTTGGAAGAAGTTAAAAGGAGTCTTTGATAAAACTTGGTGAAACTCCAAAGTTAAATTAAGCAACAATTGATAAGAATTGGGGACCCATTTCTGCCTTGGCTCACACGATTACTTGCTCTTTACTATTTCTCCTTGTTCTTTCTGGCCCTGATAATCCTGACTGTCCCCATTCCTGGCTTGGGCAGTGCCACTATGCACAGAGTAAGAACTGGGCAGTCCAAACCATGGGCCCAAAGGGAGTCACAGCCAGACCTCAGAGGACTCTCAGCTTTCAAACCTATAGACCTGGATGCCAGACCTCATTCTTTCACCTTCCATCTCTGACTGTGTTCATCAAAGCTTTCCCAAGAAATGGAACCAATAGGATTATCTATCTATCTATCTATCTATCTATCTATCTATCTATCTATCTATTCATCTATCTATCTATCCCTCCGTCTATCTTTCATCTATTATTATCTAAAGGGATTTATTATAAGGAATTGACTTATGAGATTATGGAGGTTGAGAAGTCCAAGATCTTCAGTTGACAAGCTAGAAACCCAGGAGAGCTGATAATGCGATTCCAGTCCAAGTCTGAAGCCCTGAGAAGCAAGAGAGTTGATGGCATAAGTTCTAGTCCAAGTTTGAAGGCAGGAGAAGAGCCCTGTTCTAGCTCAAAGACACTCACAGAGAGAGAGAGTTCTCCCTTTCTCAGCTTTTGTTCCATTCAGGCCCTCAACAGACTCAATGAGCCCCACACACATTGAGGAGGGCACTCTGCTTTACTCAGTTCACACATTCCCATGTCAACTGCATCCAGAACCACCCTCACAGACTCACCCAGAATAATGTTTGACCAAGTATCTGGGTACCCTGTGGTCTAGACAAGTTGACACGTTTTGATGTGACCTTGGGCAAGTTGCTTAATCTCAGAGCACCTCAAGCACACATTTGTAAAACTGGGCTAATAGGTTTAAATTATAGGCAACATTTTTGGCACAGTGTCCATTCAGTGGGAAGGACTTAACGATCAACAGGTATCAATCATATCTACAACAGTTATCATACCCCAGGAACTTTGTAGGTGTCAAGCTCTACAACACCAACACTTTAGACATATTATCTCACTTAATACTCGCATCAACCCTATGAGGTGTTTTTATCCCCATTTTATAGTTGAGTAAACTGAGGCTCATTGAGTTATACCTTGTCCCATGGTCACACCGGTAAGTAGGCCATAAAGCTAGTATTTGAACCAGATGTTCTAACCCCAGAGCAAGCTCATAGCTATTACACTGGGTTTCCTCAAGCTAGAGGCCACACGAATTACATAAAAGTTAATTAGCCCACCATCATTACTTGTTTTAATTTGTAGCATTACAATAGTATTATTCTCTACCATTTTTCATTATAAATACAAAGTATTCCAGCTATGTTATGTCGTAAGTAGGTTTTTATAAGGTAGCCTGGAAGCCTAACTGCCATTTATAATACCATTTCTGAAAATGTGATCTAAATTTTAACAACCAACCTAAAACTGAGCTTTGAATGGTGACATGTTTTCGAGTTGGGGACCATTTGCTGAAATCAGCAAAACGGGGTAATGTTGGTTCATAGTTGTTTCACTACAGCTTTCTTCAAACATTGTCGAAGGTTGTTCTATGAAAAGCTATGCCAGTGTCTCTCACAGCACTCCATATTATTGGACTAGGTAGTCCCAGGACACAAAATCAAAAGTATTCCCCCGAGTACTCATCCAAGTCAGCAGGCAATTGAATTGTAGGCAAACTCTAAAGTAGGGGGAAATAAGCACAGATTTGCAAGTTCTGGCTTAGAAATGCAGGAGACTTTCAGGCACCCCACCACGCAGGCATCCGGGGTGCTCTGTCCCTGCAGAGGTAGGGGCTCCCACTTGCCCTGCCCACTTAGAGCAGCTTCACAAGCACTCAAATACTGGAAACAGAGGGGCCTCAGTTTGGCTCACAATTAGCAACTTACTAGCTTTGCAACCTTGGCTTCCTAATTAAAATAACATCTCTAACCCTCATTTTTTTTCCATCTGTAAAATAAGTCTAATCATAACTATTTGTGGGATTGCTGTGGGATTACATAAAAGCTTTTATATATAGTTCCTGGCAACTGAGCACACCTTCAGTACAGAGCAATTCTTCACTACTTCTCTTATCTTTTCTGCTATAATTTCTGGGCAGGTTGAAGGTAGAGATAACAGTGATTGTTACCCATGGCCTGAGTATAGATGGCCAAGAAAGTGGTGGAGGAAGGAAGGTGGCTGGGAAGGGATGCCCGTATGTTTGGACATGAAAAACCCAACAAAGCTCAGCCAAATGTGGGGTTCCCATTAGTGAGGCTTTCTAGGTTCAGGTCCATTTTTTAATTTCTGCACTGAGGACGTGCTGATGGGAAACAGAAATACCTTTATTCCACCTGGATTTCAGGCAGCTTGTTCTTAGGCTGCTGCAGGCACCGGGTCCTTTCTGGATGAGCCAAGGAGGCCAGGCACATGTGGGGAAGGCCAGGCAGTTGAGTAGGGTCACTGCCCCTCTCTCCTTCCTCGTCTTTGTCAACTTTGAAGAAAGCCTGTTTGAGCTAACATTTATCCTAAACACACTTTCTGAAAAATTAATTCAAATCTAATAGGTAAGATCTTTACTCCAAGGAGCAAATGCTTCCAGATTATACCCCTATTTAAAAATACAATTTAAAAACCACATGGCAATAACAAAAAACTGAAGGGTTCATAAATTAGGAAAGAGTCATACCCTTGTGCAAAATAAAAATCTGGTCTATAAGACACTTCAATCCAACCAGAAATTCCGTTCGCCCCTGGGTTTTACATATCCTCAGTTCACCCATCAGTACAATTTGAGAACTTAGAAATAAAAATAATAGAGATATTTTAGTACTCAATTAGTCATTCTGCCTACTGAAAACAAGGATTAAAGCCTCTATTAATTAAGTCACAGCCAACAACGAAACTTTCTGTTGTGTTTTGTTCATTTGACACATATTTAGGTCATATTTCTATACTTTCTTTCTTCCTCATGGAATATATCGTGTTCTCAGAAATAATTTCAAAATACTGATGACAGGAAGTAATAAGAAATTCCCAGTCTACAATTTTATTTTCATTTCTTTTAACCTACTATATCTTCTGCCTTTGGCTTGGAAGCCCCTTATTTTTTTTCCTAACATGTTACATCATGTTTTTATAGCATGGCTGTGCTAATAAATAGTATTGAAAAATTCTGAAATGAAGGTAATTCGTCTCAGGGAGGTTAAGTTACCCACCCATCTATTGAGTGACAGTGTCAGGATTCAACTTCTTGTCCTTTGACCCCAAATCCCATATAATTTCCAATATAAATAAACTGTCAGGATATTTCCAATGTATCTGAATATTGAAAAACAGGTGTTAGATCTATTTTGTTGGGCTCTTGTTTATGAGAAAATAATATTGGTAACTCTAAAATTTACTGAAGATTATTTTGGTTTTATTAATACATTAACTCATGATTATTCCCAAGTTGATTGAGGCATGAGTTCTACATGTATAAAAAAGACTCCAGGGCCAGAAAAGGATGTCTGGGAAGCCAGAGCCCCTTGGTACAATCATGAAACAACCTAGAGTTCCTTCCTCAGTACAGACTGTCTTAGCCCTAGAGTCTTTCTGCACAGATGGAAATCATGCCTCACTGACCTTGAGAATAATCATAAAGCTACTTTAGTATATGGGTATGATGACTCCAAATTGGCACCACTGACTTCATGTTGAAGAGTTGTTAAGACTCCAGTAAGCACATTTTTGAGATAAATAATTTGGACAAGGGAAAGTAAGTTTGTACCAAACAGGTCATTTGCAGTGCCTGCCATAATCATCTGAGAAACTGCCAAGGCCATAGTCAGTACTGAGGAAGGACCCCTGCATCCTCCCTTGAGCTGGGAGCTGCCCACTGTGCCACAAGGCTGTGGCTTCACAGGCATCCTAGTTGCATGGGCTATCTCAAATGGCCTTAGTCAAGGTGACCACTAAATTATGAGTTGGCCTGACAAAAAAAAAACTACAATGAAATAGCCTCTTTGAGAAGTTTGAAAATGAGACTCCACTTACAGTCTGAGCAGAGGATAAAATAAGGAGAAGGAAAATAGTTGGGAGCACAAACTAAGTTCAAGTAATGAGTAAACTTTAAGGCAACAATGATAATAATAAACAATAATATGTAGTGCTTACAAAATGCCATGCTCTCTTGACTCATTTAATCTTAGCAACAAGTGCATGTGGATGGATAATCGCCAGGAGTTCCTCAATAGTGACAGAGGTTACTTCTGATGCCATTACAGCAACAACCATGGAAAGCAATAAGAGGGCAAAAGGATTACCCGGCCATCCAGACACCTGGCTTCCACTATGACCATCCAGCTGTCTTCTCTGTATGGCCTGGTTCCAAATACTTCTCCCTCTGAGATTCCACTTCCTCCTCTGTATCCCTAAGGTAATCTCCTTACTAAAGGTAGCATAAATCGGTTTCTCTTCTTTGTAGCCTAACAGTGTGAATTGATGTAAAGTTCATTCACAGCCATATTGAGTATAGTTACAGAAAAAAATACAGAAATATAGGTCCATAGGTCAGCATAGGCTCTGAGGTCAGCAAAGTAAGCAGAACTCCCCAGAAGGAACATGAAAGAGTTTTCAATCTGCATCACCAGTGGAATTAAACAAATAATGTGCAACGTATTCACACGAATACTTTTGCCTTTTGTATAAAATCAACTAACTCTATGTCTGCAATCATGTCTGGTACTTAGCACTTCAGCAAATGTTTGAATAATGTTATCGAATGAGAAAGTGGATGTATGTGTGTGGGGACACAAACGTGTTATGTCCTATGGCCACCTGCACGTGACACCAAGAACACTGCCAACATATATGTTATCTATACATAGGGAAGAAATAACAAAGAAAAACAAAAAGCTCATGAGGTTACTGTGTGATAGTAAACACCGGGACACCATGAACTATCTATACAGGACACATTTGCCTTTGTAGCTCCAGAACTTAGCACAGTGCCTCGCATATAAAGAACTCTCAATTCTTCTGTAATTGAATGGAACTGAATTGATATAGTTACTATGTATCCTTGCTTAATCTCCAGGTAGCCATGTGATTGTAGTGAATACCATTAATGCTGATGAATTTTATTATCTGATGGAAGCATTAAACTCCTGTTCCTGTTAAGATCAAACTTCTGAAATTGTTATTGTTGCACGACTTTTCCTCAGTTCAGTTAACGACTGGGTCCTTGTCCATCCCACAGCCACCAAAATTTAGGTTCACAGATGGTCTGAAGAGTAAAGAAGGGTTTGAGTGAAAAGGAAGAAAAGGGAGACACAGAGACCCTCCGAAAGGCCAGAGGCCCCTGCTAGAGTGCTTCCTGCCTCGCTGCTTGTATCCCAGTCGACACACAGGAAGAGGAGGGGCCAGACTCCTCCTCACTGCAAACCGGCGGGAACTTCTGTAGCTCCACCCCAGTGCTCATTTGTCCCAGGGCGCAGGTCTTTCTGGGGCCCCCCTCCCGCCTGGCTGTCTCGTTATTCTGTAACATGGCTCTGTTTATATCACACACACACAAAATAAAAACATAAAGGAACCTTTGGAAAATATTGTATGATGTGTTTGAATTTTTATTTTTTTAAATCATAAGATGTTTTCTTACAGACAACTATAAAGAAACTTCAGCACTCAGCAGCCTGCTTTATCAAAATAACATTGGTCTCTATTAACTATTTTTTAAATTTATTTTTATTGAACCCCAGATGCACAAAATCAGATTAATCAGAGTTCTTGGTTCTTGACGCAATATGATCCTCGGCTCTTTCATGGCTTTCAATTAGTTATAGATTAACTAATTTATTAATGTGGTCATTTTTTGTTTTGAATGAGTAGCTTCTGAATCCACTACGCAATCCAAAAACTTAACACATTAACAATAACTAGGCTTCACCCTATCTTGTGTTCCTGCCTACCCCTTTGGGACAAACACTAGCCTGATTTTTGTGTTTGTCATTTTCTTGGTTTTTTAAAAAAATATTTTATTTTTTTACATACAAAAAATATCACATATATGAGATGTGTATATATATATATATATATATATATATATATATATATATAGTCATGTTGTTTTCAACCAATACATTATTTTACTTGTTTTGACCTTTATTAAAAGTGTATCATGTTACACGAAGTCTTCTAACATGTGTTCCAGGGACTCAATATTACATTACTAAAATTCAACTGCGTGTTATGTGTCTCTGGTCCACTCAATGCTGGCTTGTTCTGTTGTGAAGACTTGCCTCAATTTTGCATAATTTGGGGTTGTTTGCCATTCTTACTATTAGAAAAACTACTGGTGAACATGCTCATAGGTATCTTTTGGTGTGCTGTGCAAGAGATTGTTCTGGGTGTACTTCTCATAGTGGAGTTTCTGGGCCATAGGATATATGAATAACTACCTCTATAATAGACTGCCAAGACGTTTTCCAAAGCGGTCGTCCCAATTTTCACTCCCACCAGTTGGTCCACACACTCTTTAACACATGATTAGTCAGATTCCTTAATTTTTCCCAAAAAATGACATTTCATTCTGGCCTTGATTCTAATTTCCATGGTTACTAATGAGGTGGAATATTTCATCATTTTTTTGGCCATCTATGTTTTCTCTTCTATAAAGCACTCGCTCATATATTTTGCTATCTTTTTATTGAATTGCTTGTTGCTTCAGAATTTTTTTACATAAAATAAAAATTGCAGATAAAGTTGAGGTCCTCATGTAGGTATTCTTGTCACATTTCCCTTTTCCTTCTTCAGCATAAATCACTATCATTAATTTAATGTTTCTCTTTCTTAGGCACCTTTTGATCAATTTACCATACATTTGTGTATATATAATATATACATACTGCTATTTTGCTATTTTTTAAACTAACAATCAATAGCATCCTATTGGTCAATGTTTGTAAAACTTACTTTTCTCTCAACATTATGTTTATGAGATTTATTCAGATTGTTGTGGCTCTCATTTTGTCTTTTAAACTAGTATATAGTATTTCACTGTATAAATATACAAAAGTGTATGTATGCATATTCCTATTGATGGACTTTTAAGTTTTATCTATTTATTTTACTATCATAAACATTCTGCAAGAACCTTATGTTTCCCCCTATGCACATGTGCAAAAGTTTCTCCAGGAAACGTACCTACAAGTTAAATGGCTCAGTCATGGACTTTGCACATCCTCACGCTTAATAAGCATTGCCAAAGTAATTGTACAAAATTCCACCACCAGGATATGACAGCTCCTATCTCTCCATATTTTTTCTAACATTTAAAGTTATTTAGTAGACTTGTTTTCCCCAATCTGATGTGACATAGTATATTACTATACTTTCAATGTGCATTTCTATCACTGTTAGTGAGTTTGAACATTTGATGTTTGGACTCCTTTTCTATAAATCTCTTGTTCATTCTCTCCTTGTTTCAATGTTTTCAGGTTTATTTTTCCTATTGACATATATTATAAATAAATTGTCTACTTACAGTTTATGATTTATTGTATATTATTATCATTTTTCTGTTTTGGGGGTAGATTTTGAAACATTTTCTCCTGTTCAGTACCATGCCTATTCCTCCTTCCCTCCTCCTTTCTTCCCTCTTTCCTTCCTCCCTCATTTGCTTGCTTCCTTCCTTCCTTCTTTCTTTTTTCTCTCTTTCTTTCTCTCTTCCTTTCTTTCTACAAAACTTGTGATCTTAATGTAATTACATTTGTATTTTTTTCCTTTTCACATTTTTGTTTGTCTTTGTCTGAGATGCCCTCTCCTGATCTGATACCATAAAGATATTCTCCTATCATTTGTTTTTCCAAGCATCATACAGTTCCTCAGTCATCTTTAGGTCAACATTCCCGCCAGAATTGATCTGAGGGCATTAAAACAGAGAGCTGATCCTGTTGTATTTATTAAGCAGTGCATCTTTCCCTATCATTTTGTAAGGCTAGCTTGGCCATGGATCAGGTTTCCATGCATACCTATGTCCATTTGTGACCCACTTCTCCGGCCCTGCACTGACATTATGCTACACAAAGTTCTCCAGCTTCCTAAGATGTCATATCCAATAGGGCAAACACTTCCCTCATGATGCTCTTCAAAAAAAGTTGTTTTGGCAATTTGTGGTCCTTCACTGTTCAATGAGGTTTTTAGATTCAGGTTGTCAATTTCCACGAACTCCTCTCTAGATTTCAACTCTAACTGGGGTGAATTGCATGGAAATTGCTTTTCCTAACATAATTTCTAGCCTGGTCTTATTTTTTTCTACCTTATTTTCTCTTAATCTTAAATTTGTTTTAAATACTTTTCATATTTTACTATAAACTACTATTAATTCTTTTTGGTACTAGGCAGGATATAATTGAGCAAAATGGGTAAATAAGTGCTTCTGTATATTTCCTGTGGGTAAGCTAAGTACTCCGGAGATATAATGTTTTGGGTCGATTTAGAATCTTGCGCATTCCTGAATATCAGTCTCATTGTGCAGTAATATAAGCACTATATCAGTTTTAAAAAGTGTACAAGAAGGCAGAGTAAATCCATCCTAACCCCAACAGAAGAAAAAACTTGTTTAGGTTGGGATGGCAGGATAATTAACCCTCCCATCTCAAGGGGAATAAATTATTATTCCTGTACCTTTCTATAAAACATGAGCATAGGCCCAGGGTCTTTCAGCCTGCTGGTAGAATTATTTTATTTTCTCCATCTTTACCACTCAAACTTTGAGCTAAATTCATACGTGAAGCATCCTTGTGTGAACATTGTTCAAAATAGCATCAATTTTCTTTGTATTAAATGAGCTTTACCTCCTTTGCAATACCAAGAGCGGTCATTACCTCTAAGAGTTGTACTCAGCGCTAAGATAATGCTGCACTCTCTGAAGATTTCATAGTGCCTTTCACCTCATCTTCACTCTACCTCTGAAAACCATGAGTGTAGGTCCCATTTTATAGATGAAGTTTGGGTACCAAAAATTGGAAGATATTCTATCCCCCCTATTAAAACTCTATGCAGTTAAAAGGAAGCATAGTTTGGTAGTCATCTGTGTGTAGAGCCCAACTGCATAATTCACACTGTGAGGGCGGCTCAGGCTGATGCAGAAAGGATGAGTTTGTGGATCAAACATTGGCGTGGTTGCCAAAGTCTGCTTTCTTTATGTGTCTTGGACCCAGCCGAGACCAGCATGCAGTGACTTTGGGATCACTAGGCTTCTGGTCTCAGGCTCCATCCTATGAGTTGCTCATTTCCCAGCCTTTCCCAAAGAGTGTGTTGGAAAACAGAGGGATGTGATAGATAGTTATACATAAAAATGGATTCCTTGGCCATATAGGCTTGAAAACCTTAAAGTGTAAAAAGGCTTCTCAAGTGTAGAATTTGTGAACTCTGACTATGTCATTGTTAATCTCCAAAAGGATACAGAAGATACCACATCCTCAAATATTTTGATAATACATTCTTTTATTACACAGTAGAAGTCACAGAACTAGTGCAATACACAACTATCTGGGGACCATTGCTCAATGGATTTCAAGCAAATATATACTTCGATACATTCAAATCCTGAATGATATGAAAGAGTCACTACTAAACGCTTGTTGAATGGTATAATGTTTAAGGAAACACTTGTACATTTTTTTAAACATTAAAATACCCAGATTAGAAACAGCATGTCTGTCCCACCTGACTGGGCACATTTGAGAAGGCTGGACCTTCTCAACGTTCTCGAATCCCACCTACCTCACAGAAAGGCAGGTGAGAGACAGTCAGACTGTCACTCATCAAATGGCAAGAAACTTGAATCAGTGTGCAAAAAGAATGTTAGAGAACCTTCTCCCCATCATGATGCCTTAAGGCCATCTCCCACATCCTTGTCTTCATCATCTTAAATGTACTGGCAAAGTATAGATTCTCTTGGACTATTATAGCCAAGCTCCTAGACCTTACTTCATGAGCAGGTGCTCTGCCTGGGGGAAGACGTGGGAGCACGATGGCAGACATGCACTGTGCGACCACAGCTGCCTTCTCTGGTACTCTGAACTGATGTATACACATGAGAGTCCATCCTGTCATAGGACCATCACATTCTGCAGCCTAAAATTTCTGCTGGAGTGGAGGATAGGATAGACAATAATGTTATAACCCAAAACCCCACACTCCTCTAGGGTGCCATTAACTATGTTTTTCCATGTCAGAATTATTCCTGAGAATCCTTGGCAAGTTCCAAGCCAAAATGGCCATCACAGGAACTTCAGAATTGCACAAAGCACAAAGGTCATTCTGCCTAGGAGACTATCTGAGTTTGAATAGAGCCTCCTGGGTGACTGCAGGTAATTAGGCAATTTCTTAGCCACAGGGGTAATGAGGAATGAGCAGAGGCTTTGCAAACAACCAAATGCACTCTCTGGATCTACCTCTTACTAGCTGTGTGCAGGTTTTGGCAAGTCACTTTGAGTCCTTGAGATTCAGTTTATTCCATCTTAAAATACTCTGTATCAGTTGGGGTCCTCCAGAGACAGAATCAATAGGATGGATGGATAGGTAGATAGATAGATAGATAGATAGATAGATAGATAGATAGATAGATAGATAGATAGATACATACATACATACATACATACATACATACATACATACATAGACACAGAGATACAGAGATACAGAGATAGATAGAGGATTTATTAGGCAAATTGGCTCACTTGATTATGGAGGCTGAGAAGTCTCCATAATCCAGGACAGGCCACTCACAAGCTGACCCTGGGATACTGGTAACATGGCTCAGTCCAAGTTTGAAGGTTTCAGAACCAGGGAAACCAATAGTGCATCTCTCAGTCCCCAGCCACAGGCCTGAGAACCCTGAGACCACTGGTATAAGTCTTAGAGTCCAAAGGCTGACGAACCTGAAGTTGTTGTCCAAGGACAGGAGCGAAAGAGTGTGTTCCAGCCTCAGCAGATGGCTTCACATATTTGCCTTTTCTCTGTTTTTGTTCTTTTCGGGCCTCCCACAGATTGCATAGTACCAACCCACATTGGGGGTGGGCCTTCCCCAACTAGTCCACTCATACTTACACGCTAATCCCCTCTGGAAACACCCTCACAGACACATCCAAAACTAATGCCTCACCAGGTTCCTAGGTACTCCTTAATCCAGTCAAGTTGACACCTAAAATTAACCACATACTCGTTCATAGAGTCCTTGAGACTACTAAATGAGGTGATGTAGTCAAAGCATCCTGCACAAAGCCTAACAGAGTTGGTGCTCAATTTGTTGCACCTATATAAAAAGTTCGGAACCTTTTTATCATGATTAAATCTTAATCAGATCTATTCTCTTATTAACTAAAAAGAAAATTTACCTTTTTCAGTAGGACTTCAACTAAGTTAAAAAGAAATAAGGATCATATAAAGCATAACAAATATCACAATTGTCAGTGTGAACCAGAAGAACCTATTGAATCTTATTTTCTGTCTTTGCCTCACATGAGAGATGCTAGTAAACAGCAAAAGACTTCAAAATCATGAGGAAAGGGAAGGAAGTGGCCACAAGACACTAAAAGCTTGGATTGTTTTGGCCAGATAATTCTTCATTGTCAAGCCACTGGTAGGTACATACATCCCTGTGATAGATGTCATCAAGTTCCACGCAGGCTGGAGGCTGGCAGGTCTGTCAAAAACCTGACTGGTGTCTACAGTATTACTGAATGGTGGAGTTCACAGGAGATGGACTTTTGGCTGGGCCCTTTTAGCTTCTACTTTGCTATGAATGATGTTTCTGCTGGACAGGCCAAAAGTTGTTTATACTTCTTTTGAGCAGGTTGTAGTCCTTCTAGGAGCCAGATGGCTAATTACATGACTATCGTGCTCAGAGGTGCTATGACGAGCCTGTTGTCACCTGGAAAGGAGTTGTTTACATCAAGGCTACATTCATTTCCCATTGCCATTATAATAAATTGCCATAAACTTAGTGGTTTAAAACAACATAAATGTATTATCTTATAGTTCCAGAGACAAGAAGTCCAAAAGGAGTCTTATGGGGCAAAAACCAAGGTGCAGGAAGGGCTGGTTCCTTCTGGAAGCCCTAATGGAAAATCTGTTCCTTGCCTCTTCCAACTTTTTAGCTGCTAACATTCTTTGGCTTGCAGCTGCATCCCACCTACCTCTGCTTCTGTCTTCACATTGCCTTCTCCTCTACTTAGCCTGATCTCTCTCTGTTTTCGTCTTATAGAAACAGTTGTGTTTATATTGGGTTTACTGAGATAATCCAGAATAATCTCCTTATCTCCAGAGATTTAACCTAAACATATTTGCAAAGTCCCTTTGGCCACATAAGGAAATATTCATTGTCTTCGGGGATTAGGGCCTAAATAACTTTGGGAACCTTTATTCTGCCTTGTTCAGAGATAAGGAATGAATTTCTGTGGACTATGTCTTCAGTGCCTGAGGACTGATCCGGTGCTGTGTGTCTCTGTTGGGGGTAAACAATAGACCTGTTGATGGACTCCATGTGGCACCAGGAAGTGGAACATTGGGGTCAGAAATAGACAGCTCTGGATAATGTTTTCCAAAACCAGGAATAGAATTGTGGAAGTAGGTGGTCCTGGTTATAGATAAAGGGATTGTGTTGTCTATGGACTCTGATCTGTGTAATGAACAGAGGAGTTAAATTTGGTGCAGGTGCAAGACCAGTGTTGAGGACAGATTGAGATTGTCTTGGTTATGGGAGAGGTCACCTCCCCAAGAGTGCACATTGGAAATAGATGCATAAAATCTTCAGGAGTCCAGGGTCCATCATTGACTTACGGCTGAGTATTCATTCATTCATTCATTCATTCAACAAATGCTTATCAAGTACCTGCTGTGTACCAGGCCTTGGAACAGGTCAATGTACAAACAGATGAATATCTCTACCCTCCTGTGGGTCATGGAGAAATCAGAACTGGAAGGTGCCATGTCTGATGTAGGGCTGGGAGCACTTCCATGACCCAGGTTAAGGAACTTGGAATGTGGGTAGTATTGAGGCACTGCCACAGTCCTTGGGTACCAGTATCTCCTCCTAGGAGATGGAGTCCTCTGTTCTGGACAGCCAGCTCTCCATGCTGTCTGCCACTGGATGGATCTCAGCCAGGATCTGTTGTGAGTTACCATGTGTCAGCTGCTCCCCATGGATCATTGCCATCAGCTGTTATATAGTCTGAAAGGCTGAAAGCATCTCAGTCCATAGGGTTTCTTAGGGCTCTGAGTGCCTCTTTGGTATTCTGATTCATGTTATTAATCTTCTGCCCAGGGGCCTGGGATGTCAGGCAATTGATGGTGTCAGAGTTAAACCATTTGAAAGACATGGCCCACCTCACCTGGCAGTAGCTGAATTCAAGGATTAGTAATTAAATCATGTTGTCACAACATACTGGATCATTTAAGGTAGTGCTTCTAAGCCATCAAGAAGGTCCAGCTCCTACATATCCAATTAGGTCTTCCTAATAAATCTGGGTTCTTTTTCCAACAGCCTACAGAGCAATCTGTTCCAGGAGTAAGAATGGGCAGTCTGCTATGTACGGCCATGCAAGGTTATGCCCCACGGGGATTCCAGGGACACTTTTTGCATCATAGATCTTGGAAGGTGTCCCACACAGGTGTGCAATGCATAACCTTACATGGAAGTCTTGAGAGAAAGAGATTCAAAGCACACCTCCTGGCTGAAATATGCTTGTGAGCACTGAGATGTCAGAGGGCTTAGGTCCTGGATCTAGGTCATCATATAGTTCCCAACTGAGGCCCATGTGAACCCAGCCAGGCACTGGGACTTGGCCCAGAGATGCTCTGGAATATGTCACGGTGTGGCACTGGAGGGGGACATCTTCTAGGGGCAAGGTGATGCCTGGGGTAGGGCCCAGTTCCCAGCTGGGTACCCCTCCATGGACTCAGGGGTTGTTTGTAAAACAAAGAGAGATCCAGTTTCTGAAGGCTGGTAGGGATCCTCATGTTGAGAGAATGAGCACAGGCAAGAACTGAGTGGTGAGACAAGGTCCAAAAAACCAAGGTGGAGATTCCAATAAGTCCCCAAAGACAGACATCAAAGCTGGTGCCATGAGGTCAAGAATCTGAAAGCCAAGGACATGAGAACAAGAGCCATGAGACGTGCTGAGACACCCCTCAGCTTTCCAACTGGAACACAGTTTGAAAGCATCAATTTTGACTATCAGCACCATTTTCCATATGTGGAAGTTAGGGACAGAATGTCAAGATAGTTGCTAAGTAATGGCAGGGCCAGACCACATCTCAGGTTCCTGAAGCCTCCCAGTGGACCACTTCCTTCTCTTGTATTCATGAAACAGTCAGAGTAATGGTACATTCCCTGGAGAAATGGGCCTGCAGTACTGAAACCAACTCCTTCAGAGAAAGCAGATTGTGTCCATCAAGTCCCTCAATTCTCCTCCAAAGTACTTTGGGATCTTTCATATCTCCCAGTCATTGTCTGACAGGCTGTCCAAGCCTATGGTGCATATCTGAGTAATCTAAAGATATTTCAGCCTATAACCCAAATAGTTTTTTTCCTTAAGATTTTTATCGCTCTCAGGTAAACCTTATCATTTGCTAAGCTTGCAAAGTTCTCTTACTTTCCCAACAGTGAGCAGATAATTGAAGGACAGGCACCAATTTTACCGCAGACTTCTGTGCACTTGCCTGGGCACTGACACCTGAATCACATGAGGCTTGTGGTCTAGGATCATGGATGGGAAATTGAAAGACAGTTAGTGGGACTAAGGACAAAATATGGCTCAGAAATATTCGTGGGGAAAATAAGGGACAAGGAGAAATTCAGACTCATAATGTTTTCTAAGTCGCATGGGTGCATTTTATGGTCCTGAACTTCATGAGCTTATTAACAGAAAATCCAAGATAAGTGACGGCTCCCTAGAGCTGTAATGAGAACAAACTGATTTTTATTTGCACAAACATTCCTCAGATGGAGAAATGATGTGGGCATTTTTACTATAAAGTTTTTAGCACATTGGTTTCTGGCAGCAACTTCAAAAAAGGTAGTTCTGACTGTTTTTTTCCATGTTTCCATTCAACATCTTAGTTCCTGGGCTCTGGGAATCTCTAGTCCCTAATCAAACTCAAAGGCTTTTTGGGCTTATAAGTCTCAATAGAGCTTCCTGTTGGTTGAGGCAAGGGAGAGACAGAGGAATGGTTTTGAGTGGTTGAGAAGGCATGGCTGAAAGGAACACAGCAGATCTCCATCTGAGAGCCACCATTCAGGGAAGGTGCTTCAGAGGGCTCCTGAAAGAGTCTTCATGACTTTCCAGACATTAGCCCCAAAGCCAGGATCTGCAGTCCCCCAGTTTGTCAAAGCACCTGCCACTCTACCTGCACTTCATCCTCAGGAGTCCCTCTCCTTATCAAGGTAGATCATTCCCTCTGTGTCCAGCACTTCTTGTTTCTGTTGAATATCAACTGCCCCTTCCCCACTGCCATGGTAATCAAGACATGAAAACAGGTCTTCTTCTCTGGTGCATAGTCTAAGGCTTGCCAGGGGCACCAATGGCTGGGATGATAACCATTCTAAACCCCATCCTCACTTCCATGGGCTCAGCCACATACTGTGTGGACCCAGCCTTCACCTGAAACAATCCTACCTATGAAAAGGTAAACTCTGATCTCCAGCTCTCAAACCCACAGCCTCCTCTTCCATGATGTTTCCTGTGACCAGCAGCCTCCTGGCAGCACTTTCTTACCTGCTCAGTCCTCACACCAGGGATAGCTCCCTAAATACTCTCAGCAGCTCCTGAGTCAGCATCTTCACTCCCTTAACTTTCCCATTTGATATGGTTTGGCTTTGTGTCCCCACTCAAATGTCACCTTGAAATGTAATCCCCACGTATCAAGGGTGGGAGCAGGTGGAGGTAATTGAATCATGGGGGCAGTTCCCCCATGCTGTTCTCATGATAAGTGAGTCCCATGAGATCTGGTGGTTTTATACGCATAGGGCATTTTTCCTGATTGCACTCACTTTTATCCCGCTGCCCTGTGAAGAAGGTGCCTGTTTCTCCTTTGCCTTTCACCATGATTGTAAGTTTCCTGAGGCCTCTCCAGCCATGCAGAACTGTGAGTTTATTAAAACTCTTTCCTTTATAAATTATCTAGTCTCTGGTACCTCTTCATCGCAGCATGAGAACTAATACGCCCTTCCCTTGACCCTCTGAACCTTGCCCAGAATATTTCCGTAACCCACTTTCCCTTCTAACAGAGCTGCTGAGGGGCTGGACACCACCCCATTCATGCTTTCCAGTTTTTGCTGAACCCTGAGGCCCGTCGCTGGTTTTCTTTTACTTGTCTTTATGTTTTCTTTCCTTTTCTGCCTTCCCTTCAGTGACTGCTATCCCAAGCCCTCGCGACTCCCCTTGGCCTCCTCTCAGAACATCAGCTTCCATCTCACCTTACCAGGATGGTTAGGGTTATCAGGAAATGATGATCCTAAATTTCTGTCTACAAACCCACTTACTAATATTGTAATGTTCTGCAAAATATATAATAGGTGTCTCTTTTCCTCCTCCTCCTCCATTATTAGCCTTTTATATTTGTTCTTAGACCCATTTAATCCCATTTTGTGAAGGATCTTGTTATAATTATACTCTCTTTCCTATACCTTCAACCTCTTCCTAGCTGCTAGTAATATCCCCACACCCTACAGTTATCTCCTTTCTACCACAAAATCAAAGCTGAAATGTATTTTTGCATCTCTTCACCTAAGAAATATTTACTGGGAGCCTACTAGGTGCCAGTTGCTAGAACAGGCATGAGAAAACATATTGGCATGATCCCTGTCTTCATGAAACTTTGGGTCTAGTGAAGGAGAAAGACAATGCATGGTGAATACAAAAGAAGAATATCACTGGAAATACTTGAAAACTGCAAAAGAGGCCGGGTGCGGTGGCTCAAGCCTGTAATCCCAGCACTTTGGGAGGCCGAGGCAGGCGGATCACAAGGTCAGGAGATCGAGACCATCCTGGCTAACATGGTGAAACCCCGTCTCTACTAAAAAAAATACAAAAAACTAGCCAGGCATGGTGGAGGGCACCTGTAGTCCCAGCTACTCAGGAGGCTGAGGCAGGAGAATGGCGTAAACCCAGGAGGTGGAGCTTGCAGTGAGCTGAGTTCCAGCCACTGCACTCCAGCCTGGGCGGCAGAGCGAGACTCCGTCTCAAAAAAAAAAAAGAAAAAAGAAAAGAAAAAGAAAAAGAAAACTGCAAAAGAGAAGCACACGCTGTTATGTAAGCTTATGTCAGGAGTTATCTCCTTGGTCTGGGGTTAGGTAAGATTTTCTGTGAGAGCATATACCTGGGTGGACAAGGATCAGTATGGGTACCAGCCCACCTACTCAATAGCTGGTCTCTTCTTAATCTTCAGCTCTGATATGGTTTGGTTATGTCCCCAAATCTCATCTTGAATTCCCACGTGTTGTGGGAGGGACCCAGTGGGAGCTAATTGAATCATGGGGGTGGGTCTTCCCATGCTGTTCTCATGATGGTGAATAAGTCTCATGAGATCTGATAGTTTTGAAAAACAGGAACTTCTCTACACAAGTTCCCTCTTTGCCTGCTGCCATCCATGTAATACGTGACTTGCTCCTCCTTGCCTTCGCCATGATTATGAGGCTTCCCCAGCCACATGGAACTGTAAATCCAATTAAACCTCTTTCTTTTGTAAATTGTCCAGTCTTGGGTATGTCTTTATCAGCAGCATGAAAACGGTCTAATACACTGCCTCTTGCCTCTACCTACCCATACATTTCTTCTCTTTGGGGCCTTTTTTCAGAGTAGTCTATATTTCCACATCCTTGGTTTCCTTGCTTTCTTCAACCCACTGTCATGTGGCTTCTGTTTCTGCTCTGCCTCCGGATCTGCTGTCATCAGTGTCTTCAATGACCTTCCCATTACCGGTGGAGAATATCCGTATCCCTACAGGTCTGTGGGGCAACCTCAATTCTTACCTCCTCAGAAGAAAGAATTCGTCTGAGGAGCATAAGGTAGGAGAGACCATGGCACATTTTAGAGCAGGAGTGAAAGTTTATTAAAAAAAAAAACAAAAAAAACAAAAAACTTAGAGGCCAGGCGCACTGGCACACACCTGTAATCCTAGCACTTTGGGAGGCTGAGGCAGGCAGATTGCCTGAGCTCGGGAGTTTGAGACCAGCCTGGGCAACATGGTGAAACCTCATCTCTACTAAAAATACAAAAACTAGCCAGGCGTGGTGGTGCACATCTGTAGTCCCAGCTTCTCAGGAGGCTGAGGCAGGAGAATTGCTTGAACCTGGGAGGCGAAGGTTGCAGTGAGCCGAGATCGTGCCACCACACTCCAACCTGGGAGACAGAGAGAGATTCCATCTCAAAAAAAGAGAGAAAGAAAGAATAGCTTTAGAGCAATGAAAGAAAGAAAAATAGACTTGGAAGAGGGCCAAGCCAGTGACATGAAAGACAAGTGCGCATTTCGACTTCTTGACTTGGAGTTTTATATGTTGGCATAGTTTCGGAGTCTTGCGTTACTTCTTCCAACGCCTGAGATATTATCAGGTGCAGCTGATCACCAGTTTCAGGTGTTTTCTATCTATTAGGAGCCTGCCTTTCCCTGGCGCCAGCTGTGACCAATTATTACTTTAGAGAGACAGTTAACAACCGCCTGACCATCACCTCATGGTCACCCAACACTCCTGGTGGGGGTGGTGAGGCGGTGGGGAACCCTCTCCTGCCCTATTCATGCCTAACTAGCTACCTGCTATAGCATTGTGGTTCCAAACACAAAGGACACCTTCCAGGCTGTGTTAAAATAGAAATTCATAATTAGTGCCCCCAAAAGAGACTTGTGTATATTACCTTCAGCAACATATAGTTAAGGTGTACAGCCATTACATCTTTCAGTCTCATGAAATTAGGAATGGAAAATAGGACATAACCACAAGCATAAGAGTTTTTAGATCAAAAAAGAATAATTTGTCAAATATTAAATACATAATTTGAAAATCTCAATGGAATAGACTAATATCTAGGAAAAGACTGACTCAAAAAGAAACAAAAACTGTAATAAAAAATGAAATCATGAAAGCATTGTCTTTAGTGGTTTTGCATGAGATTTTCTTTTTTTATAATTGTCAAGGGAGATATATTTTCTGTGCTATTGGCTCCAAAGCCCAGGTCAGTGCTGTCCAATAGCAGAACCACTAGCTTCCTGTGGCTACTAAGGAGTCAAAATACAGCTCATATGAATCAAGATGCTTTGTGTGTGGAAGTACATGCTGATTACAAAGGCCTAGGAAGAAAATAAAAAGAAAGTAAAGCATCTCATTAATAATTTTTATATGGATTACATACTGAAATGCTAATATTTTTCTTTGGGAACTTTAAGTATATTATTAAAATTAATTTTACCTATTCTTCTTACTTTTTAACGTGGCTACTAGAGAACTTACAATTACATATGTGGTTTGCTTACATTTTTATTGGATGGTGCTGGTCTAGGAAAAGAAGGGACATGAGACAAATTATTGTCAACAACTAGCAGAAAAGTAAGAGCAATCTTGGAAACAGTATCAGGGACACCTAACATGGACTGTGGTTTTACTATGTACCAGCACTGTGCTAAACATGTTAATAAGCTGTCTCATCTGTGGCCTCAGTATAACCCCTCAGGGCAGGTGCCCCCTGCAGTTTTCAACAGCATGGCTGTGACCTTGCCCAAGTCACACAGCCAGGGCAGGAAAGAGCTGACCCTCCAGCCAGGCTTGCCAGACCTCAGAGCACTTGCTGCCAACCACCTTGATACCTTCCTTCCCTCCATCCACCAGAAGGGCTTAGGAAGGAACATATGTATAGCATGGCTCTCTTTACAACATGAGACTTAATTTTTTACGGTGTCTCTGCTGCCGAACTTCAAGTCGGTTTTTATTGTGTTCTGGAGTCCATCCTGGCATGACAAGCAAGGGGCTGGGTTCAGTCTTGCTAAATGGACTCAGGACCCCATGATGTATGTTTGGAAGGCAGAAGAGAGGTGCAGAAATCCCCCAGGGCCAGGCTGACCACAATCAGCTGCTGGTGATTTGGCCATTTGGATTCTATTTGCATTCCTTCTGTACTCCTCGACAGGAACAGGCCTTTTCAAATGGGCTTAGCTCTCCAAATCCACTCAAAATGTCACAAAATTAAATGAATGGTTTCTTAGACACCATGGGGAGTAGAAACCCAATAGCAAAACACTAATGGTTTCCTTTGCAGGAAGCCCCTTTGAGGATAAAAGAATTCATCTGAGAGTCAGATCCCTTCCTGGCTGGTGCATCCGTCCGCCACATGACAAGCAGTGGGGAAGTCAATAGCACCCTCGCCCGGCTCCACCTGTGATCCTGGAGAACAAGAGAGAAGCCGGCCGGAGGGAAGAAAATCCTGATCTTGTGATTTCAATTACAGGGAGGTGAAAAATTATTTGATATCTGAGCTTGCTAAAGGCGCCCATTCCTTCTGCTCCAAAGATCTTTCCTGCTAAACTGAACAAAAGAGGAGAAAGAAGTGAAGATGCATATTGAGGGGAAGGGGTAGTGGAAAAGAAAGCCGGCACAGCAGGCGAAGAGTGGATGACAATGCAGACACAAGAAAGAATTTCTTTGGATTCTTCCTAAGTGGAATCGATGCAGCGCTGGCTCTTTCATTAGACTTCTCTCATCCTTTCCCCTGCTCTCGATCTCTCATGCCAAGAATCGCATTTAGATTTTTGAATCTACATTGATAGCACATTTGGCTGTTACTCTCCAATGATAATGTCACTTCGGTCCCCATGTCTGGGTAGAGAGAGCAAGTATGATGGCAGTCCCCGCCAGGGCCCCAACCCAGCCCCAGCCAGGCATCCTCTGTGATTCTCCTGGGAGCAAAATCCTGATGAGGCTTTTGGCTTTTGACATGTTTCTCCTTCTCAAGTAAATAAGAGAGAGTACTATATGAATGGCAGCCCTGGCTGACTGGAGACATCTCACGAGGTGAAGGCAGTAGATCATGTGACCATGGAGTCCCAGCGACCAGCGTTCAAACCTGCCTTGACTTCTGGATGTGCGATGTTGGGCAACTTCCTAAGCTCTTGGAGCCACAGTCTCCTCATCTGGAAAGGGGAGGAGAGTAAAGTTTACCCAATAGAGTCAAGTGAGGCTAAAAGAAAATATATACACATTACTTAGCTCACATGAGTACTCTGTGTCTCTAGAAGTCAGCTCCCCTCTGTATACAGAAAGAATCCTCATAAATTAGGCTTTTGGAAGAATAAAATCCTCTGTTCTATACAAGATCAAGATATAGCATCCAATAATGGTGAAATAAATTTGCCTCCGTGCTCTGTTTCTAATTTAGCACCATAAGCATTTTGCCTAACCTTGTCTTTAGACTCTATGTACATGCAATTAAAATGTTGCCTCTATGTAGCAATCAAGGAGGATACTCTCTGGTTGTGTGGTGGCTGGGAAAAATTCATCTCATTTTTACATTTCTGCTGTCCACTGTACTTACCACAAACATGTCACAGTGCAAAGCTGCATAACTATAATATAAACATTACATAACTGGAAATGATAATATTTAATGTAGGAACATATGAGGGAGAATTAGCCATGTAAAAATTATGGCATGTTTGTTTTAAAAATTAAGTCACACTACCTTAGAGTCACACATTATAAATTTTGTCTCTTCATCTAGACTGCAAATTTGCCAAAGGCAAGAACCCTTTCCAACATCTGTGCATTTCCTTCAGCATCTGCCACTTTGCTTGGCAAAGGGGCTGCCTAATTAACATTTGTTACTTGGCTGATTGATTGATTAATTAAAAAACAACGACGCTTTGTCTGGAGGCTAGAGGCTGAAATAAAAGAAGCATGGTTCTCCTTATTTCCTGGAGACCACACCCTCATCCTAAGACTTTGAGCGCCATCTTTGTGTCACACTCCTACAAACACAGCAGAATTGGGAGCTGGAAACTGGAAACCAGTCACCACTCTGAACCTCTTTTAAGTGCAGCCTCAACTACATGCACTACTACTCCATCAGTGGGCATGACCCCCTTGTGTTGGGAATCTGCTGAACGAAGCTCAAACCCACATGCAGCACATGTGAGCTGACCAATAGTCCTGGCCACAGCCTAATGGGCAGGCCCAGTGTAGTCAGTGGGGCCTGTTGTCGGAGACTTACAGAAACATTAACAATGTTCCCCAATCTAGAAAGCTATGCTAAGGAAGGAGCTGAGGCTGACTTCAGCTTCAGGAACATGGGTTTGGTTGTAGGGCACTCCTGACAGTGTTTTGAAAAAGCTATTGTGCTGAGCAGCCGGGCCACGTGCAGTGAACACAGCCCACACCACATAGGGCTGCAAGGGGCCAGCAGCAGCCCATTCATCAGTGCCTAACCCTCCCAGGTTCCCAGTTCTGAGTGAGCCCAAAATGAGCCCAGTCCTGTTCTGTTATGGAAGCAAGGCTCCCTGAAGACTACAGTGTGTGGAGGTCGGGGGAAGGAGAGCTCAGAGGACTTACAGAGGCTGCCAGTGCCCCCTTGCCTGACTTCCCATTGCTAGTATCTGCCTGTTAGTACCTAAGTACTTCCTCCACCTGCCAGAGCTCACTTTGCCTGCCCAAAAACCAGGTTGCAAGTGCTAGAGGGGCAACCTCCCCCTATCCAGCAGCTCTCCAGCAATGAGGGAGAGGAGGTGAGGTGGTGTTGCTCTCCCCACCAGGTGGGCTAATTCTGAATCACATGATCTACTCTGGCTCCTAGACTTTTCCAGTGGGATCATGCAACAATGTTTCCTGGGGTCACCTCCCAAATAAGCGACTTACACTCAGATCCTTCCTGCAGACTTGCTTAACGCAGGTCTGTTTCTTGCAGCTCAGTGCAGATTCTTGAAATTTTGACAGTTGATAAATGCTGCAAGGAATGACCACATGGAAATGGTGAAGGTCCTGGTTGTTTTGCAGCCTCTAGGATGCCCATGTAGGATGTTCAAATGGCCCCAGCCAGGCAGGGCTGGGTCATGCAAGCAAGAAGCTCCCAGCCTTTCTTCCCTCTCCATGGCAGCAGGCACAAGGACACATCACATTACCTTGTGAAAGACACCTGGCTGTGGAAGTTCTCCAGAAGCCAGAACAGCTCCTTTCTGCTCATTATTATACTGTTTCTTACCAAGTCAAGGAGAACCTCATGGAACGCATATCCCTGGCAGGGATGTACAGACAAGAATCACAACCAATAGAGCAGCCCCGAGAAAAATCCTGGCCATGGCTGCCTCCAAATTGGCACAGAGAGCAGCACAGAGATCTGTCCACAGATCAAGACAGCCATGCAGCTGGAAAAGCAGTGCCATCCCAGCCAGGCTGCAGGGAAGGGGAGGTTCTCAGAGCACAGGATCGACACAGAGCAGCAGGTCTGTGGATCTTAGGTGCATAAGCTCAGGTGACAGAGTGTCTGAGTGTCTTTGTTTTCAAGCAGCTGTCACCAGGCTGGCACTGAGAGAGCTGCCTGGTGATGCAGAGAGACCGGAGGCCTCAGTGCTGGCAGTAAGACCAGGGACCAACAAATCCCATCAGAGGTAACTCCAGGCTTCAGAGGTGACCCAGAATGGCATGAGCCTTTCAGGGGATATTTTTCATGTTCAATTGTTACTTTTTGGTGCTCATTTTACATGACTTTTCAATAGGCCTATTTGTTCATCCCCTCCTTTTAAAAATTGACTACTTTTTTTCTTTTTCAGACAGTGTCTTGCTCTTTTATCCAGGCTGAAGGGTATTGCTCACTGAAGCCTCGACCTCCTGGGCTCAAGCAATCCTCCTACCTTGCCCTCCCAAGCAGGTGGGACTCCAGACATGTGCCATCATGTCCAACTGATTTTTTAAATAATTTCTTTGGAGAGACAGGATCTCACTATGCTGTCCAGGCTGGTCTCAAACTCTCGGACTTACACAATCCTCTTATCACAGCCTCCCAAAGTGCTGGGATTACAGCTGTGAGCCACTGCACCCAGCCTAAAAAGCTGACTACTTTTAAAATTTCCTCTCTTTTCACCTTCCTGGCCAGACTTTATCAGACAACATTTTGTGTGTTTTGTGAAAGGTGTGGGAGTTATATCTACCTGAACTTCTTAAATGTATCAGGACTTTTCTTCATGAAGAGAATCTGTGATTGTCATATGAGACAGCTGTTTGTATATTTATGGGCCTCCATCATGAAACTTACCAGTTTGAATTCCATAGTGTGTTCTAATCAAATAATTTACATATTTTCTTTTTCATAAAGTCATGATTTAAATAATTCCTCCAGATATTTTTATATATCAATCCCTCAATTGAGTGGTGTCTACCTGACTGTTGGGTTCAAGATTCTGCTGAATGGGAATCTTAATTCAATGAGGCTAGCCCGACCAGGTCTTCAACACCCTAGAGAAGGGTCTCCCTACGGCATGTGGTATTTCTGATCCAAAACTTTTTTTCCCCAGTGAAGATTTCATTTTGTCGTTTTGCTTACGCAGAATTAGAACTCTTCATACCCATTGGGGATAAAATACAAAATGATATGGATGTTAGTACGGGTGTCTAAAAAACAGCAACTGGGATGGAGAGTTTTCTAGAACAGTTGGCAATGGCTGTCACGATGGAAGAGAGGCGAAAGGGCAGGAACTGCACCAGGGGACCCGGCTGTGGATGAGTCTCCAGGTCACACTGAGGGAAAGAGTTAGAAAGAGGAGGCCAATCAGTGGATATCCCCTGGAGCTCCTTTATCATTTTTTCTATCTCATTGGCTCTTACAACCAATGACTACTCCTTTCTAAACCTATGACACTGGATATCCATCTATTTTCCAGTGCAAAGGTTTAAACTGGAGTTGTGTCTGTTTAAAACTCACATTGACAAGCCTTAATTCATTTATTTAAGTTCAGCTGAAAGAGAAGTTCTCTGTTACCTCAAAGATATTAAGTCCCTGGGTTTATTTCGGTGTAACTTCAACAGATGTATGACAGGTCAGTGCCATGACTGAGAGATGTGTCAGAGGCTCCTTTATCGTCATTCATTTCATCGTTTTAGAACCCAAATCAGGAGTGTGAGAGGCTGTGCCTGATTTCTCTTTCCATTACTCAAAAAGAACTCAGGACACATTTTTAGGAGGATGTTGGGGGATGTGATTCAAGCTCGTCTACCCAGACAGTGATTTTGTTCTTTGACTGCTTCTGCGGGGAAGGCGGAATGTATGACATTGCAGCCGACTGCATTAAAATCGTCCGTGAGCAGACAAGTTAGGTAAGCCTGAGAACCCACATGGGCTTGCAGTCTTATTTTTCTTTTGCTTAAACTCTGAAAAATAAATAAATTACACATTAATTTAAAAATCAGTTGATTCCTAAAATGGTAATAAACTACATAATTTTGAAAGAGGCAGCATGATATTCCCACTGCTTAATTAGCTGAAGAAGGATGCAAGTTCCCCTCTCAAATTACTTTAGTCCAAAAAGTTCCAGAGATCTGCAACTTCTGGCAAAGTTCAGAGTAACATTCTGAATTTTTTATCCATAAACATTTGGAATGCACTCATCCATTTCCCAATAGCTTATGGCAGACCAATTAAAATTGCCAATTCTGTGTACACGTGTAATTTAAAATCTGACTTTATAACTAATATTGACAGCTTTTACCTGGGTCTAGGTGACATATAATTTTTCTTTCTATACGAAGTGCATAAATTAAATTAGACATATATTTTCCAGTGTCCACATCTGTACACAGTCTTGCAAACACTTTGGTGAAGACATAATCATTAACTGTGTGCCTCGAAACCTCCATTGTAAAATACCTTGAGAATTTCTGGTGAATCCCCCTTCCATCTGTGAACGATATGTGGGTAATCACTCAAACTGAGATTAGTATTAATTTATTACCCTATCCAACGAGTGACTCCATAGTTTCAATTTAGATCACAATGATTTAAAAAAAAACTCCAAAGAAATTGTAGCAACTTAAAAATATATTTTATTGAAAAACTAAAGTGAAAAGCTATCTCCTGTAAACAGAAATTACTCAAGGAACAAATGTTATAGACCAAATTTTAATCTGCATTTAGAAATGAGGTGATGAAAAGGAAGGCAGAAAGTGACCTTATAACCTGTTGAAAACCAAGAAAAGGTCATTGGTATCATCAACATTAGGAAAATGAGATCGAAACATTCAAGTCATGATTCCAAGGTATGAGATTCTTCAAGCAGAAAAACAGTATTACACATCTCTAAAAAAAAGTTACTCCAAATAGCAGTTGTAAATAATATAGATAAGAAAAAAATGCGCTGTAAAAAAATTGTATTAACTACATCAAGAAATCACTCATAATCTAAGGTTTGTAGACAATATGCTATAAAGATGAGTTGATGTCAGAGAAAATATTCAAATATCCATTGACAGTTTTTTGACTGAGATGCTATAATGTTGCAGTTATCTTCTTTCATAATTGTAGTTTCAAGTTGAAACAACGCCCAGTATTTCAAAGATTTTCTTGTTTTCTATGATAATCCTGACCAAATTTCTCTGTCTTGGAGCGTTCTCCCAAACCATTCACTGACTCTTCATTCAATCCACAATGGATAAAATCTCAGCTCACATAAAATGAACAACTTGGAAAACTGGCTGGCTTGTCAGAAAACCAACATGTTGAATGTTTGAGTTTTAAAAAATAGAAAAACAGAAAATTCTTCTATGATACTTCCACAATGGGAGCAGAAGGCAGGGCAGTCATCTGGCCCTAGCTCTGTGGCAGGGAACTACCCTTGCGGATAGGTCCTTGAGTTTTATTTACCAAGATGAGCATCACCAGGATTTGCAGGCACATTCCATTATGCCAAATTTCCAAAGAGTACCTTTTACACGCGCACATACACACACACACACACATAATTTTTTAAATATCAAATTGATCCTTAGCCTGAAATCCCTCTCTATTCTCCTACTTTTGTGACCAGACTCAGACCCCAGGTAAGACTAAGGGATTCTTTTGCCTGAACTAAAAATAATTGGAGCATTCTGCTTAGGCTTTCCCCCTTGGCTTGTCATCTGATTACGGCCTTCAAGGTTGGTCAATAAAAGGCATGAAGAGATAAACCTAAGGAAAAATATTTCTTCCTATAGTCTGGAACAGAGCTGGCCTGTGTCTTCTGCTCGTGTTTTCCTTGAGCCCGTTTCCAAATGACCTTCTAAAGTTGGAGGAGAAAGGACCAGATACAGACATACCTCTTTTAGAAGACAGAAAAATCAGCCTTCTCGTCATAACAGTCCCATGAGAATGGAAATGCAGAATCAATCCGAAGGGAAAATGTGATCCAAAGACTCACCAGAACATGATTTTCAAGCTGGGCTTCTGGAGGTCAGTAGATAAGTTATCAGATGTCTGGAAGTTTTCCACAAGAATTGTGCCCTTAGTTTTATTTTTATGTCAACTGTAATCTAAAATAAACTAATATAAACATAATCTAGATTTCCTTGCGGATAATTTTATAACTAAATATGCCACACTATTTTATCCCTGCATTTCTGCTTATATGTACAAAGCTATTAGCTCAAAGTTATTGCTTAAGTGATGTCATTTCAAAAACAATGCAATTGTTCTCAAACCATGTTTTACTGAATCTCACAAGACCAAGGTGTCCTAGCCTCTTCAGTGTAAGAAACACCACTATAATGTATGATCCCTAGTCTGGTTCTATTTACAGTCTCACTGTTCCTACTCTAGAAAGTCTATTCCCCTGGCATCGTGACCTGATTGTGACCTTGGGGCCCAGGTTGTCCTTGATTAATATTACAGGCCCTCTTTCTTGATAGTGTTGAACAGAAATGAGAGTGAGGTGGGGAGGGGAATAAAGGAAGTGAGAGGTTCCTACTAGAGTTTAGAATGTGTAACCATATTGTTTAATGACTTAACTCAAGGTCTGAAATAAACAAATGTTATTTGAGAGGACATTTGGACTGCTCCGTTTGAATCTAATGGCACCTTGAAACTGATTCACAGCACTAGGTTTTCTACCATATATAAACAAAACATTTTTTTCCTCCTGACCATCTTATTAAAAGCAAAGAAACAAAAATAATGCATCATCTTATTAACTGGCCAGAAGTGCTCAGCAAGGCAGAGGCAATATAAACTTTGCTTCTCACACCCCTTACTACTCAGCAAATTAAGTGTACAAGTGCAGACATCTCCACAATAAATGTAATGACATGTGAATTTACTTTTTCACCTCATCAAAATATCCACATCAAAATATGCACCTAATAATAAAGAAGTGAAAACAAAACTAATCTATCTGTTTATCAACTATAGAAAAATGACTTCAATGTACCACAGAAGTCTTCCATTTTAAAAAAAATCCAATAGTATGCAAACATACGCATAAATGAGCTTCTACATAATTGACACTCAAGGTATAGTCCAAGGACCAGCATCTGCAACATCTGGAACTTGTTAACAATGCAAATTCTCAGACCCCACCCAAGAACTACTGAATCACTAGCAAGTTCCCCAAGCTAATGTATGAGAAGCATTCAATGTTCTGCATGGATGACAGTTGATGCATATTAGCATGTTGAAAGAAGATACACATAGACATATAGAGAGATATACAATGCAAGTAGAGAAATAATTCACATAGTCATAACTCAGAATTTTAACTCAGTGCATCAAGTGATGTGTGAAAGTTCTTAATCACTCTTTGCTGTGTCCCCTCTACTCCCTGTTTGGCTATGGTAGAGCATATTACAATGGCTTTATTTCCCCCATTTTGGTTATTTTAGAAGTTAGATTGAATGCCGAGATAAAAGAGTTCCTACATTTCTGAAGAATGCCCAGCAGGGTACATGACACATGATTAGATTTTTAATGACTGAATTGTATGAATTAAAATCTATCTCTATGAATAGAAATGGCAAACCTACTAAGTAATAAGCCATTTTGGAAAAGTTAAATCCATGCAATGGTGGTTCTAAGTGAAATCTTGTAAACTATCATCTTCTCAGAAGCTACTAGTATCTGAACTTAAAAATATAAATAGGTAGAAATTTTCAAGACTGGGCACACTGGCTCACGTCAGTAATCCCAGCATGTTGGAAGGCCAAAGCAAGTGGATATCTTGAGCCCAGGAGTTTGAGACCAGCATAGGCAACCTGGTGAAACCCCATCTCTACAAAAAGTATGAAAAATTAACCAGGCATGTTGATGCACACCTGTAGTTCCAGTTGCCCAGAAGACTGAGGTGGGAAGACCACCTAAGCCTGAAGAGTTGGAGGCTGCAGTGAGCTGTGATTGCACCACTGCACTCCAGCCTGGGTCACAGAGTGAGATCTTGTCTCAAAAAAAAAAGAAAAAGAAATAGAAAAAAGAAAAGAAAGAAAGAAAGAAAGAAAGAAAGAAAGAAAGAAAGAAAGAAAGAAAGAAAGAAAGAAGAAAAAGAGAGAAGAAGAGAAAGAAAGAAAGAAAGAAAGAAAGAAAGAAAGAAAGAAAGAAAGAAAGAAAGAAAGAAAAGAAAGAAAAGAAAGAAAAGAAAAGAGAAAATTTTCAAAATAAATGTATCAAACTCTCCAAGCTTTTTTCCCTGTGCTGCCTGTATATTACCAAAAACATCTCTAGTTTTTCTTTTTTTCCCCAATACCATTGATTGGTCCAAATTAGCTTACAATTCAAGTTTGAATTTTGACAATCTTGCCCAGGTGAATGGCTTGTTTGCCAAGTCTCATCAAATCCAATCTGCTGGAGAAAGAAAAGACAGGAAATAATTCATATTGTACATCATACACCAACATCAGATATTCCTTTGTCATTAAGTCTTTTCACTCTGTAGTTACCTTTCTAAATACACAAAATTGTTAATGTTCTATGATATTGCTGCTGGTATTTCACTTTAGCTGTAGTTCTTCCATGAAATGGCAATGCTCCCAGAATCCACTAACCTGTTTATTTTGGACAATCAACTAGAAATTTGAAATATCTTTCTGCACTACATCATGAAGGTTAAAAACTGTAACAGATATCTTTTACTACATGAATATAATTGGAAACTTTTAAAAAGTTTATGACTAATTCTAATGAATATGTGTAAAGATTGGTAACTAAGCAAACATTACACTAAATCTTCATGTTTCTTCATAGAGTGCTTTCTTCAAATTAATCAAAATCATAAATATATCAGACCTAAATAAATCCAACTATAATTAATTTTAACACTGGAACAGCTAATAGCAAAAAAATATGCTAATGAAAACTAAATAAAATGATATTTCCTTTTCAAATAGTCAATAAAACATCTGCATAGTTGATATGGTTTGGCTGCGTCCCCACCCAAATCTCATCTTGAATTGTGGTTCCTGTAATCCCCACATGTCATGCAAGGGACCCGGTGGGAGGTAATTGAATCATGAAGGCAGTTACCCCCATTCTGCTATTCTCATGATAGTGAGTGAGTTCTCCTGAGATCTGATGGTTTTAAAAGGGGCTTGCACCTCTTTTGCTTATTCTTCTACTTGCTGCCTTCATGTGAAGAAGGATGTGTTTGTTTCCCCTTCCACCATGATTGTAAGTTTCCTGAGGCCTCTCCAGTCATGCTGAACTGTGAGTCAATTAAACCTCTTTCCTTTATAAATTACCCAGTCTCTGCTATATCATTATTAGCAGCATGAGAATGGGCTAATACAATAATCTTGACATATTATGAATAACCAGGCAATATTTTGAAATAGAAGAAATGAGCATTTTCTGTATATCTCTGTCATTGTTAGAGTCAGCAATATTTTTCTTCTTTATCAAAGACTGCAGTTTTTTGTTTTTGCTTTTGTTTTTTGAGAGGAGTCTCACTCTGTCACCCAGGTTAGAGTGCAGTGGGGCAATCTCGGCTCACTGTCAGCTCCACCTCCCAGGTTCACGCCATTCTCCTGCCTCAGCCTCCTGAGTAGCTGGGACTACAGGTGCCTGCCACCACACCCGGTTAGTTTTTTGTATTTTTAGTAGAGACGGGGTTTCACCATGTTAGCCAGGATGGTCTCGATCTCTTGACCTCATGATCTGCCTGCCTCGGCCTCCCAAAGTGCTGGGATTACAGGCGTGAGCCACCGCGCCCAGCCCAAAGACTGCAGTTTTGAGGCTCATGCAATCATTGCAGCATCCTATGGGCAGTCTTCAAGCAATCAAGAAACACATGCTATAGAAATTTATCCAACGTCTTCCTGTCTAGGGCAATCGTTCATTCCTAACGGGACTGAAAAAGAGAAACTAGCATTTATGGAGTGCCTACTATGTACCAAAAGTATATAGTACCTACTATACAGTTTTATATACCCTATTTCATAAATAGAATATGACACTTTGGGAGAGAGCTCCTACCAGTCCCATTTTTACTGCTATCTGAGAAGAGATCCAATACGACATTGCCAAGATGTGGTCAAAATGTGCCACCAGTGGAATCTGAATCCCGACATATTTTACACTAAAGGCCACTCTCTTAAATTCATGAAAATCCTATAAGCTAGGTACAATTTTATCTTTATTTTAGACATGAGGAAACGAGGCATGTAAGGTCCAAGGTTGCAGAGCCAGGAAGTGACAGAGCCAGAATTAGAACTCAGCCTGCCTGTAGAGTTTATGGCATTAACCATGATGTCATCCTGCCCAGCCAGACTTTTGGCTCACAGCAGCATCCTGAGCAGGATGTGTATAAGCTTTTGACCCATCCTATGGACCCATTGAGATAATATTACTCATTATAAGTTGTTACTGCTATTTTAGCTATGGTAACTAATATTTGATAAAAACTTAAAAATAAATAAAAATATAATGCTTAAAATTACAATAGAAACTACCAAAAGTGCAAAAATCAGAAACTGTCAAAAGTTGTGGTTTCTAAGGAGTGGGATTTTTACCCCAGGAAACAGAATGGTAACATTTACTTTTTACTTTACAGAATTTGAACTTTTGTTACTGTGTATATTTTTATATCTATATTGTTTCATTTAGAGGAAAAAAATTAAAGGAAGAAAACACAAAACAAGAACATAGAAGAATGAGAAAAGAAATAAGCATGCATGAAATTCCACACAATAGAATACTGTGCAGCTGTCCAAAAGATGGGGGCAGATTCATTGTCATGTCATGGAAAAGGTCTCTAAAACATATTGCTAAATAAAAATTAATCCTGGTACAAAACAATATAATATATGTAATACAGAAATACTTGTGTAATACAAAATTGTATACATTTGCATATCCCTAGAAAAACATGGAGAAAGACACATTCCAAATCTAAGACTCCTGTGAGGAGTAGAATTGGGGCTGGATAGAATCAGGGAGAAGAATTTGACTTACTACTTATTTGATGTGAATGGCTCTATACTGTTAGATTCTATACTGTGTACTTCTCTACTAATTTTTACAATAAACTTTTTTTATAGTTAAAAACTTTAAAAATTAATAAGGACACCATGTCAATTAAGTCTCTTGGAAAGCCAACACCGAGAGAGTTAGGAGTGCAAATGATTTAGTGGAGGATAAGCTGGGGAAAGATAAATGTGGAGGGAGCAGAACTGGGCAGGAGAAGGCTTCCCACCTGCAGGCAGGTCTCCTACCAGTGACAGGAAAGGAAGTGGAAGTGGGCTTAAGCAAGGCAGCCTCAGACAATGATGCAGATCTGACAGAGGCACAGCCACCCCAATGGGAGCTCCAGAGCGCACACTCCTTGGGGACTGCCTGAGAAAAGTGTGAACATGGCTGGGAAGCAAGGTAGATCCGAAGGTACTAGCAGCTGGAGGTTGTCATCTGTCTTGCAGCTGAATAGCCAATACTTTCTCCAAGGTACACAGCAGTGCACCTTCCTAGCAGCCATAGCATGGTATGCCCATTAGAAGCTCACTGTCCAGAGTCTTGTCCCACTCAGTGCTCCACAAGCAGGCAGCCAGAACAAGCATCTAACAGACATGCTATCTCAGGTGTGTGTTAGTGCAGGTTGCACCACCCAGGGGCTGCTTCCAAGGGTGCCTCCTTCAGCTTAGAAAGGCTTCCTTTCTCTACAAGGAGGAAATTGAAACCATTTGTGAAAGAGCATTTCATTTTCAGAGTCTTATCCTAGTACCTCCGAGAACTCTGTGAGTCTGTTCATAGATGGGAAGGGAACGGGAGAAAAGACTGAGGGCTTTTTAATACCTGCGACAAAAGAACCTTTCCCTTAAAATAAAAAACACCTAAAAATTCTAAATTAAAACTGCAGTACCTGTGCAGCGTAACGTACTCAGTTTTCAAAACTCTCTGACAGACAAAGATGATGAAAACTCATTAGGTAGATTGTCATGATCTATCTCTCTCTGAAAGATTATACCTAGATTTTTTGTTCTTTGCATCTTAGTGAAGAATAACAAATTCGGAAACATTTTCTCATTCCCATTACTCAACACATAGATCAGAGATTTTTATCTAGCTACAAATTTTTATAAATCAATTTTTCCATTTATCTCTGCATGATGTAATCAAAGTTTACTGAGTCCTTTTCACCCAGGGGGAAAAAAAAAAAGCCCGTTCTCTTGCTTTTAGTAAACGGGGTCTCAATTCCTGGTGTGAGATCTTCTCTTGACTCTACTTAGCAATTCAGCTTGACAGGGATACTTCTTCAAGAGAAATCAAAAGCGTGCTCATTCTGGCCCACAAAATAAGAATGGCTTTCTTTTTCATAAAAACATATCTATCTATTGGTTTTATATACTTAGCATATTACATGTCTTGTCATAATTTCTAATCTTACGATTTCATTTTAATTCTAATTTGAGAGAGAGAACTCATATTAACCAAAGGTGCTCAGACAATAGAGTGACCCAAAACTTTATCTTTCTGAAATAATGTGCATGCTGTAAGCTGCTACCATTCTCGTAACACAGGTAGATGGTGTTCCACCTCTTCAGTATAGATCCATTATGTAAATAATGGGCTTTGGACAGGGGTTGCCTCTCAAGAGTGATGCAACAAATGAATACTTCTCTTAGGAAAAAAAGAAAAAGAAAGAAAGAAAGCATATAATTCCCCAAGATAACAGTGCTCAGTCATTCAGCAAGTATTTACTGGGTCCTTACTATCTGCCAGGAAATGTTCTAAGAGCTAAGGATAAAGCAATGAATAAAACAGATGAAAAATTCCACTCTTAACACCAAAGGCACCATCCATGAAAGAAAAAATTGAATGAAGTTGGACTTTATTAAAATTAAAAACTTCTATTCTGTGAAAGATATTGTTCAGAGAATAAAAAGGCAAGCCGCAGGCTGGCAGAAAATCTTTGCAAAACACATATCCATTAAAAGACTGTTACTCAATATAACACAAAGAACTCTTAAAACTGCACAATAAAAAACAAATAACTCAATTTAAAAAATGGGTCAAAGACATCAACAGATACCTCACCAGAGAAGATCCAGAGATGGCAGATAAGCATGAAGAGATGCCCAACATTACATCCCATTAGGGAACTGTAAATTGCAACAACCATGAGATACCACTGCATATTGGAATGGACAGAATCCAGAATGCTGACAGCACCAAATGCTGGTGAGGATGTGGAGCAATAGGAACTTTCATTCATTGTTGGCGGGAATGCAACATGACACAGCCACTTTGGAAGACAGTTTGTCAGTTTCTTACAAAAATAAGCATAGTTTTACCCCACAATCCAGCAATTGTGCCTCTTGGTATTTACCCAAATGAATTGAAAACATATGTCCATACAAAAACCTGTATTTAAAATGTGATAGCAACATTATTCATAATTTCCAAAACTTGGAAGCAAACATGATGTCCTTCAGTAGGTGAATGGGTAAATAAATTGTGGTACATCCAGACAAAGAAATATTATTCAGCACTAAAAAAAAAAAGAAGAAGAAAGAAATGAACTATCAAGTCACAAAAAGACATGGAGGAACCTTAACTGCATATTCCTAAGTAAAAACAATAGAACCAAGTTGAAAAGACTACATGCTGTATGATTCCAATTCTATAACATTCTGAAACAGACAAAACTATGGAGACAGTCAGAAAGATCAGCGGTTGCCAGGGGTTCAATTCAGTAAAGGAAAAGAGGGAAGAATGAAGAAGGCAAGCACAAGGGATTTTAAGGGCAGTGAAACTACTCTCTATGATACCTTAATGGTGGATACATTTCACTCTACATTTGTCAAAATCCATAGACTGTACAACACAAAGAATGAATCCTAGTGTAAACTATGAACTTTAGTTAAAAATAATGTATCGATATTGGATTATCGATGGTAACAAATGGACCACACTTACCTCAGGATGTGAATACAGGAGAAACTGTGTTGAGGGAGGGAGGAGAGAGAGTACATACTTGTCACTCAAATTTTTTGTAAGCCTAAAATTACTTTGAGAAATAAATCTATTAATTAAAAAAATGCTACTCTTATAAAACTTATAGTCCAGTGAGGGAGGTGGAAGGAAGGGTGCAGGGAATCAATAAATAAAGTATGGGAATGAATGATATACTATGGTAAAAGGTGATAAGTGCTATGGAAAAAAATAAAACACGTAAGAGCTACAGGAGTGCCCGGCTGGAAAGCAGCATTGCAACACCAAAAAGGGAATTGAAGGAAGAGTTCACAGGCAAGTCAACATTCAGACACGTTGAAGTGAGGGAATGAACCATAGGATCAATGAAAAATTAATATTCCAGGCACGTGCTGAGAGCTGGAAGAAAAGCAAGTCAGTCACGGTGGCTGGAGTAGAGTGACCTAGAAGGTCAGAGAAGGGCCAGGGAAGTGGGAGCCAGGATCTGTAAGGTTTTGTAGATCATTGCAACAGCTTTTACCCCAAGTGGGATAGGTAGTCATAAAAAGGCTTTGAGTGAAGGAATGATATGTTCTGATAGGATCACTGTGTTACCATATTGAAAATAAACAGTATGGAGCCAGGCGTGATGGCTCATGCCTGTAATCCCAGCACTTTGGGAGGCCGAGGAGGGTGGATCACAAGTTCAGGAGTTCAAGACCAGCCTAGCCAATATGGTGAAACCCTGTCTCTACTAAAAATACAAAAATCAGTTAGGTGTGGTGGCAGGTGCCTGTAGTCCCAGCTACTCAGGAGGCTGAGGCAAGAGAATCTCTTGAACCCGGGAAGCGGAGGTTGCAGTGAGCCGAGATTGTGCCACTGCACTCCAGCCTGGGTGACAGAGTAAGACTCCATCTCAAAAAAAAAAAAAAAAAAGAAAAGAAAAGAAAAGAAAAGAAAAAAATAAAATAAAATAAACAGTATGGGGGAAAGGCTAGAAGCAAGGATCCCAGCAGGAGGTGTCACAGTAGCCCAGGCTAGAGGCAATGAATGTTTGGACCAGGTTACAGCAGTGCAGGTGCAGAGCAATGCTCGTAGTTCAGATATACTTCAATGAAGAGCTCACAGGTTTGCAGTACCGATGAGCTCCAAAGGGGGAGTCCCAAGTAAGGCAGAAGAGACTCCAAGTGGACCCAACTCTCTCCCAATGGTCACTTATCCCATGCAGCTGAGAGATCCTGGGCACCATGAAAGGAGCTGGGGCTGTGGAATCAGACAGATCTGTGTTGAATGCCAGTTCCTCTGCTAAACAGCTCCATGGTCTTGATTAATTTCCCTCACAGGTTTCTGGTTTCCTTATCTAAAAATTGTAATGATACCTGCCTTATAGAAATGATGCGAGGGTGAAATAAGTAATATCTAGTACATGGGAGGTACTCAAACAATGGTAGTTTCCTCCACAGGAAGATTCCTACTGCCAGCACCAACTCCTGCCCTAAGCTGCAGGCCACACACAGAGGTTATGAAGGGGCTGACAACAAGGCCTTTTCCAATCACGGTTCACCCAGCCACCACCACCAAGGAGTGCTCCCATGACAACAGCAGGGGACTGTTGAACCCTTCAAATTTTGTCCATGTGATTCCTGACAGCCTCCCCTTCAGAGAGTGCCTTCTGTTGAACATTCACATGGAACACAAATATCTTCATGCTTGATGCCCATTCCAAGATTCCCACCCACATGCCTCTACAAAAGCCTTCCTCATTGCCATCCTCTCAGCTTGTTCTTTTCAAATCCCTTACTGCTCAGCCACACCAGCATGGATTACATAGTTAGCCATAAACAGTGTAGATATGTACCCCTCTGGCCATCTCATCACTCAGGCAAAGTGAACAATAGGATAAAGTGTTCAACAGCATGGATCATTTCCCCTCCCCAAGGTCTTTGGGACACTCCTACTTGGATAATATTGTAGCCATCCCACTGCCAGCCAATACCAACATATTGTGCAGAGCCATCTGTAACCCAATGTCCAGATTTTTCTTCCTCAGTCAACTCTGTCCACGGGGTTGAGGGGTAAGAATAGGGAAGAGAGAGGCCCTTTCTCTTTTGTTCTCATGGCTCTTTCCTAATTCCATGTGAAAGCTCCACCCTCAGGTCTCAGGCTAGCATATAGAGCTGTAGCAGTTTATACAACCTCACACTACATTTTCTGTTAGAGTATAGACTCTCTCTTCTCCTCACCAACAGTCAAACTTGCTGGCCTTCATTCTAATTGGTTGCACTCTATTTACTTCTCCTTTCTTGAACTAATCGCTTTGATCATGAGTCATTGTCAATCACTGATTGGCTTATTCTGAATTATGTAACAATTTCTGAACTGGAAACTGGAGTCATTGCAATGAAATTACATTGTTTGGCTAAGGCTGGTCCAGGTTCATCCTGAATTGATTGATGGAGTAAATCCTACTGAAAGTTCTGACTACTAAACAACCAAAGAAACACCTCGGTGCCATCAGGAAAGAGGGAGAAGAGAGTAAACAATAGACAAATAACCTACAAACATCCAACACTGCCATCACTACCATTTCCATGTGTTCTAATGGATGGGATGAGGAAGAAGGAGACAGAATAAACCAAAAGGTCAAGAGAGAAGAAAAGAAAAAGGGAGTAAAGAATTATAAGGAACATCAGAGATGTATCTAATCTGCATCCAAGCACTCAGATATAGGGGGAAATGAGATAGACACACAAAAGAAAAATGAGGGAGGAACCACTGTCCTGAATTTCCAGTTTGCCTCCAAAAATGAAGATGATATGAAGGTATGCTTATGCAAACTTAAGAGTGGGTTCCAAAAACCTTATTAAACCCTTTTTAAAACACTGGAAGTGCTGTTTGTTCTTCATCCCTCTGTGAAGCATTCCAGTTATGTTTCCCATCTCCTTATAACAATTATTTATAGCTGTAGAGGACTCTAGACATTACTGTGCAAATTGGGTTGCCCAAGAAATGGACCCTGACACAAGGCTTTGAATATAAATGGTTTATTTCACAGGTGATTCCAAAATGAGGAGATGAGTGAATTAAATTTCTATTGTTGCCATAACAAAATATCACACATTTGCTGGCTTGAAACAAGACACATTTATGATTTTACAGTTCTTGGGTCAGAAGTCCAATGTTGATCTCACTGAGACAGGATGAAGGAGTAGGCAGCCCTTGCCTTTTCCAGCCTCTCAAGGCCACCTGCATCCCCTGGCTCATGGCCCCTTCCTCCATCATCAAAGCCAACAACATTGCATCTCTCTCACCCTTTTTCTGTCATCTCTCTCACCAGCCAGAAAAGGTTATCAGCTGCAAAAGACCCATGACAGTAGATTGGGCCCACCTAGATAAGTCAATATCCCATCTCAAGTTCCATAACCTTAATCACATCTTCGAAGTGCCTTTTGCCATGTAAGCTAACAGACTCACAAGTCCTGGAGAGTAGGATAGGGTCATCTTTCGGGGTCGTTATTCTGCCTCCCTCAGGGAGTATGGAAGTGAGACAGCAAAGAGAATGAAACCCGAAGAGCATGCATTGATGGGCAGGTCGCTGCTGTAAGCACCTGGGGCTCAGTCCCCCTGGGGCATCCGGGAGATGGTGTCAAACTGGTCTCAGAGTTGTCCCACTCTAAAGCACAACATCTCCATCCATCATTGGCTGAGGGTCACTCCTAGAGGCTTCTTCTGAAAGTCCTCAGGCCAAGAGTTGTAGACACTTCCCGGAGGAAGCCGGCAGCACAGAGCGTGGGAACTGAAGAAATCTGGGTGAAGTGCCAACAGCATCTGCTACACAGAGAGACAATTTAGTGTTGGATTGTCAGAGTCGATGTAAAGCAACAGATGAATCCTTTATAATCTCTCTGTCTCTTCTTCAATTAGGAGTAGTTTAGTGGAATCACAAGACCAAGGACTGGAAAACTGGGTTCATGTCCTTTATCTGCCACACTGCGTTGAATTATTGGCCCAAACACTTGTCTGAGCTTCCACTTCCAATCTGAGAATTTGGACCAGAAAAGCTCTAAAAGTCCTTCCAGTTCAGACATGCTGCATTTTGTGTGTTTCGGGACAATGACCCTGGTGACGGTTATAGATAACATAAAGAAGACATGATAATTTTCTGAAAAGGCAAGGAAGTCTTTTTCACCTCTGGTAGAAGTATTCTTTGGGGTTGATGGAACATGCTTTAGGGTTTTAGCTCCACACTTTCTGAAAAAATCTGCTGCTTCCATCTTTACCCCTGAAGTTGAGGAATGTTTAAGGACATTTCATAAAAGAAATTCATACCACAAGAAGGAAACAGCTGCAGATGTGAACTGTTTCCTAACTCGATTTCAAATGTCAATACACAATTCACGGACAAAAAGTGGCAGGAAACAAAAAATAATAATAATTACGTAATGGGAGGGTATAATTATACCAAATGCTGTCTGCAATTGACTTGGGATGCTAACCAGGGAAAACCAAGAACCAACTAAATTAGACCTTAACTAACCACAGGAAAGTTGGAAAATTGATCAAGTATGCCAGACTACAATTGTTCCTGACCTCGGGAATAAGTTCTTGACCTTGGAAAAACTTGTGAGTCAATGCAGAATTTCCTGGGAATCCTCTAGGTAGATTTGAAAATGCTCGACAGACTCTGAATGTGCAAGTTATTGTGGTTCAAAATAAAAATTCACCTCTGGGAAATCAGAAGAGTTTTGAGACAACATGACAGGAGCTAGGATAGAAGCATGGGCATGAGGTGGAATCAAGTCCTGCCTGTGCACAGTCATTTGGCTGTGCTTTCAGTGTGTATGTTGCTAAACTACCTGGTTCCACCTTTGTCATCCATACATATTATCCTCCTTTGGGTCCCATTGTCCTCTCTTTCAGTTGTCCTAATAAATAAATAAAAATAAAAATACATAAAATTATTTTATGTATTTATGTATTTATTTTTGAGACAGAGTCTTGCTCTGTAGCCCAGGCTGGAATGCAGTAATGTGATCTCGGCTCACTGAAACCTCTGCCTCCTGGGTTCCAGCGATTCTCCTGCCTCAGCCTCCCAAGTAGCTGGGACCACAGGTGCGCACCATCACACCCAGCTAATTTTTTTATTTTTGGTAGAGACAGGGTTTCTGACCTGGATGTAGGACACAATGCTCCTTTCCCTTTGACCTTGCTAATCATATCTATACTGTTTCTAGAAGAATGCACTGCATGATTTGGGGATATTACTTGTTTATTTGGGTGACAGCTTAGAGTATGTCCTCTAACAAGCTAAGCAGATGCTTTGCATTTAGGATCTCATCCTTTTCTGTATTTTTTATCTCTATAGGAAGGTTCAACTCAAGGTTGAACAAGTGCTGTGAAATGGATATGTTATATGCTTGAATGGTTTGTTTTTAAATTTTTATACTAGTCAAGTTAATGTGGACAAATACACACAACACTATAACAACTCCATTAATTGTAATAATTTAAAGGTAATAACCTTGTCTCTAACTTACCACATTTTCACATTTCTAGATGAGCACTGGATTTTCCCCATGTATTACTTTTAGATATTAAAATTGGATAAGCATAGATTTTAAAAAATTTTGATTACTCAAAATTTGCCTAAAATTATAAAAGAAAAGCACTTATAATTAATAGCTGGAATAGAATATATCCAAACTACTTATAGTTGGTTCTGTTCAGTTTATCTTTCAAAATAATAAATTCTAATTATAAAGTAAAAATAATAAAATTATGGATAACCTTATCCTTATGAATGAATAGTACTTGATAATTTATTGTGTGCTTCCATTTTTGTTATCACAATCGTGGTCCCTAATAATGTTCTTAGCAGAAGACAAGTATAACCTCATTTTCCCTAGAAGAAGGCTGAGGCTCAGAGCAGCTAAGCCACCTGCCCCGGGCCATTCAGAGCTCCGAGTTTCATTTCTGGCTCTATTCCTACCTCATCCTTACAGCAAGAAAGATGGTGGTGGGCTGGCTGCCAACCCAGTGAAATGGCAAAATGTTTCCCTGTCTCCAGACTCTGTTCTATAACTTTCCCCTTTCGCTCTTTTAAGTGTCCAAAACCTCTCGCTAATTTCTTACCAAAGCCTATGCTCAATGAAGACTTACAATCAATTAATATTAGTATGCAGCCTAGTGTTTTCTTTTCCAGAAGAATTTTACATTTAACAGAGTTCCGGAGCTTAAGCTCTGGGAATAAACTTTTCAGGGAGCTTTGAACTAAAAAACTGCAGCGGAGGGTTTTGTGAAAAGGAGTGGTGAGGTGAGAAACAGGGAAGAAGACTACTGCACAACACTGTTTGCTGGGCAATAAACTCTTTCATGATTAAACTAGGTTTTTATTTTCTTTTTTTAAGCCTTCTTTACTCATACTAGACTCAGTATTCCTGATAATTTCAAAAAAAAATTTCTTTGTTGAATTTTGTTGTGAAATGAAAAATGGAAACATGGTTTCTCCAAACACGTTCTCTTAGAAACCAAGTGGTTCGCGTGGTTTACATTTCGTCACTCTCTGAAACATATTTTCCAAAGGAGGGAGCCACACATGCCCGCTGGGGCCCGGCTGGCTTTGGCAGCCTGTGAAAGCATTTTTTTTGGTGACTTTGGTCATCCAACACTTAGTTATCCTCATAGACATGGAATAATTACTCACAGGACTCTGTATGTGAGGTTTTTTTTTTTTTTTTTTAAAGTGATGATGAAGGTTGAATAACTACAGATTTTCAAATTTTTAAACTCATTGAAATACTGTTGGTGTTGTGCCTTAAAGTTAGCATTCTGTTTATTCCTATACTTGCACAAATAGAAAAATAATCTCAACAAAAATTCCGAAGATGAATTTAGAATATCAGGGAACATCTTTGCTGTGCAGACCTGTGGCAAATTCTTTTTTACACACACTCTTTTCATGCTAGAAAGGAAAGAATGTATTAAAAGGAAAGCCAGGTTTTTCATCTGTTTGTCGGCGCAGGGGGTGCTCATGAGCAAAATCAGAAGAAGGGGAAGAGAAGAGAAAATAAGCTGAAAGTGTGATTCTGTCAAAACAACATAATGAATTTGTAACCAGAAACAAATTTGAGCCAAATTCAGTCACCAGTAAGCTGTTCAGTTTTATACAAGTCCCCTAACTCCACTGAGCCTCTATTTTCTCAGCTGTAAAATGAAGGGTTGGACAACGATGTTATAAGAATCCATCCAACACACTATGATTCCGTGAAACCCAGTCTACCAGCCACCAGGAGCAGGGATAATAGCAAGAAACTCCTGAAATTTCCACCCCAAAGTCTTGGCCAGAAGCCAGCCCTCAGCTGGGGCCTCCATATGCAAATGCATTCAATGACTGGGACACTGACTTTTTAACATATTAGGGTCCACAGAGGGAGGAGCAGAATTTTTCTAATAATATAAACACTTTTGAGAACATTTTCAACCTAAACAAAATTAGGCTTCTTTCTCAAACTGATCAGTAAGTATTATTACTAAGTCTTCATAGATTATTTTGAATTGTTGTCTGGGATAAAGACACTTAATAAGTTTTTAGAGTTTAGTCCCAGAAACGACTCAGAATGGAGGAATATCCAGTTGCACTTTACTTTAATCCACTCTGGTTGAGTACACTTTACTGCTTGGGCCAGAATTCACAAACCAAGCCCAGTGGGCCTGAGAATATGAGATCAACCTACTCTAGGATTTGACTTCATTGAGTACAAATGTTCACTGGTGTCTGTAACAAGAAGACTAGTTGGCTCCAAGCCCCAAGTGGGAAAAGATACCCAAGTATACTAGCAAGGAAGAAACAACAGCAAATTCATAAATTATAGTTCTACAGATGCCCTGATGCCTGTGCTGAGCCTGAGGCTTGCTTAGGGTTTTTAGCAGATAAAATTCTACTTGAACTTGCTCCCATGTATGCTTCTGGGTTTAAAATGTAAACTTACAGAAATGTACCCACATTTTCATTTACTCATTGTCAGTAATAGCCCCAACCAAGGCAAACTCATTTATGTACAGTAAGTTATTATCTGTTACAACAGAATCATTAAGATAATCTAATGTGTCAACTTGATCATTTTTCTTCCTTTCCACATATATTTGGTCCAGCAGTATGTAGCCCACTCATCAAACGGAAAGGAAGACATATTCCATTACTCAGCACTGTCCCTGGAGGAGTGGTGAACCCAATAGGCAAACAGCAGATAAGGCTAATTTAAACTCTAAATTCTGCAAGGCCCCAATCCAGGGGTAATTAATCTGGGGACCAAGGAAAGAGTTGGGGGGCTTATAGAGTCAAATGCAATATTATGTGAATATGAGAGTATGTGCATTTTTCTAAGGAGATGAATCATATCCTCAAAGGATTCTATGACTAGCAAATCCATGAAATCCGTATTTTTTTTAAAGTCTAGGAAGTGAGTTGGGATAAGGCAGAAACTTCCAAATATAACACGCGTGTGAAGGTACCTGGTAGAAAGTAAAATATGAACTGCAACCAGGTTGGAATAACGCCATAGTCACTAGCTTGAGAGGAAATAATGTGGGATGAGCTCTGAATGTGTGCCTTCCCCAGGAGAGAGCATGTTGATCCCAGGTTGGAAGCCCAAGATGTATTCCTAACATGAAGGTTGACGTACAGTGGTTTTTAAAAATGAAGAAGTCAGCGAAACTATCTTTGGAAAACTGGGAGCTCAGAGGAAGAATGAAGAAATCTTTGAGAGCATTAGATTCATAGTAGGCAAGAAGGTTATTTTGTGTTCTGAGCTATTTAACAAAATATCTGTAGGCAGCATCCAGGGGCAGCAGTGGGGTCATGGTCTGGGTGGTTGCTTCAATCTAGGACTGAGAAAGAAAAATATTGTGCTTTCCAGGAATGAATGACCATAACTCTCAACTTAGACGGGGTGGAATAAAAAAGAATAGCAAATTTCACATAAGGACATGGACCTAGGAAAGCAATCAGTTACTTTCATGATGAAGCATGAAATACCAAAGTAACCATGGAGTTCAGCCACGAGCCAGTCGTGCTTAAATAAAACTTGAGTTCCTGGGACCAAGGCCAACTCCTACCCCAATACCCTTACTCCCCAGGGCTTGGGTTTCTAGACAGGAGTTGATATGTATGATGGGTTTTTTTTCCTAGAGTACATTGGGAGAAGTCTATGCAAGGGTGCTAGGGAGACCAAAGGGAAAGTGATGGGTGACATAAGGTGGCATAATACCTATCCTTACTTTGAACTATTTGGGACCTTTTGGAGTTCCTAGAAAAACAAGAGCATATTTATTCCTGAGACCAGGTGACACTCTCTCTGAGAGTCTGAGAAATAACTGGTGAAGATTTTGAAGAGAGGCCAGATGACCTTGCACTAGGAATAAGGGGCTAATGATCCAGAAATTCCAATATCAGTGTTTGATACGAATTCTTAGACACCAAAAAGAGATGAGGCCCAGTCGAGGTTCATACTCATTTCCACTCCACTCTCTTGCTGTGTAGCTCTTTGTCTTTTCTCCAACTCCTCTGCTGAAACATATTCTCCTTTCAGCCAGAGTCCACCATATCTCTATAACCTACTGCCCTCTGTGGGACCGGGCCACCTTGGCCATCCCCCGAGTTGCACAACTCTCTGATGGCTGCAAAGCACATCATCTGCTCTCCTCCTTAACTCACAGCAATCTTCCCAGCCTCTGCCCAATATTTCCAGTACTTTCTCTAAACAATCCTTAAACTTAGGTGTCACATAAGACCAGCTGAAGTTTCTACTTGGATTTCACTGCAAAATTTCTATTTATGTAAGACAGCATGTCTCTGTAGAGGAATTTCACATTTCATAAAGACTTGAGAAGGTCCCTTATTTTACCTACACCATTCACTATCATCATATTTCTTTCTAAATAACTTTGCTGCATTTAATATCATGAATGTTATTTCAGCTGTTGTAGTCAGAAGTAATTAGATATACATGAGACTTCTTTCTTCATTGTCCAGATACTGCTAAAATTATGTCAGTCATTTATGTTTATGATGTCATCATTTGTTACCATGGTAACAAATATGTAGTCACAAATGCCTCATTATCATTTCATTAGAATGATGACATATTTATAGTATTCAGGAACAGCATATTACTTCTTAAATAATAGTGCTCCTATGTTGCACACAAATAGGCTTCTTCCTCACTGTACATTTTTCCCTGTGGTTTGTATCATTTCCTATATAGACTGCATACTGTTTGCTTGTTTCATATGGAGGAAAAAAATGAAAGCTTGTTTAAAAGAGATAAGGTAATACAAAAACAGTAAAACAAATGGACCTAAGAGATAAGAAACATTTATAATGAGAAACTCAAACTAATGTCTAAGTACTACAAAAATTAAGCTGTGTAAAACTTCATGAATAAAAGGATTTATCAACATGTTTACTGAAAATATTAATACTAAAAATGAAAATCAATCAAATATTTTAAATAATCTAAAATTACCTTTTCTATTGCCTTTTCTATTACTTTTCCATATTAGAGCATTATTAATTACATATATGTGCAGAGTAACTTGAAATTTTGGCACTCCAATTACCTAAAACAAGCATAAATTTCTATTTCATTTAAGACGTGAAGACTGATAAACAATTTCAGGTCACACATTTCAGATCAGTCAATGAATATGGCTCTTTTTTCTTGCCACCACCATCCCCCTGCCTTTTTATGAATCCTATTCAGAAGTGAAACATTTATTCAGCTCAGGATGATTCTCTCTGGAGGGGAAATAATTTTATCAGTAAGACTCCCTGGTGATCAGGCCGACTTGGACCTGCTGTTAATCAGGCTTTTTGACATGGTAGCTTGAATAGCACTTCCCATGATGCTTTGTGATTCCACCTCAACACTTTCCTTTTGAACTCACCATGACTCATAAGTGCCTTTTTCTCCCTTTGTGTGTCTGAAGTTATCCCACTATTAACTCTAATTGGAAAGGTGCCTTTTGTTCCCCTAGTGTAGTCATACACTAACCACTGAACTCCCTAGGCTGAAATTTCAGGGGTAGCAAAAACTTAATTTTTTTAATAAGTGAGGGGGATAAATGATGATAACTCTGATAACTTGATAGCTGTTAATAGGAAGTTACTGAAAAGGAGGGATGAGACAATTATATAAATTTCACTATGTAAAAATATTTTGGTTCAAAGGTCCAGCATGAGATGAATCTGCATTCACTTTAGGATTCAACAATTCCCAAATAAAATGACAGTCTCCTCTGAAGGAGGAGAAAAGTAAAAAACACAGCTGGGGAAGTGGGGCCTCCAAGAGGGTATTTGTATGAGAATCTGAGGAGCTTCCTGGCAAAGAACTGACCATGGGGAGAGAAAAGGGCTTGGAGGAAAGCTCTCTCACCATCAGTGAGAGGGGTGATTTGAGCACCAGTGGATAGTTATTTATCTGGCCTGAAAACGCCTCTAGCCCAGTCCCCAGGGACTCATTCCTGGGCTGCACAGAATGTGCCTGTGAGCAAAAACAGAAAGAACTATTTGACTTGAATCTCTGGAAGATCTTGAGAGCATCCGGAAATTTTACTTGGGAACCTTGTAGCACAAAGTTCAAGGAGATAGACTCAACCACATTAGGCTTTTTGTGCCCTTTGGAGCTCCTGGCAGCACTTCCAGGCAGTTGGATACCAGTGCCCTAGCGAGCAAACCTCAGTAACCAAAAACAGACTTGCAGAAGCATCACCATGAGCTGGGACACCTTTGTCTTGCATCCAAAGTCTAGCGCCCCTGGTGGACGTTGCCTGCTTCATAGGGATGAGAGACCCAAAGAGTAGGTCACAGAAAAAACAAAAGAAAATGGTGACTTCTCTGGGGTAGCTAAGAGGAAACACTTGTGGGTACATCAAGGATATTCTCCAAATTATTAGGAACAGAGGGTCCATGTCTTGTAGGGGCATATTGAAGTCCTACAACGTTAATTGTAGACAGAAGTGAGAGCTATAGAAATACACTACTCTCTATGTCATATGACCACCTGTTTGACCTACAGATTCTTCTGGGGTTTAGGGAAGTGGCTGATCACTATACTGGTGGTAAATAGTTTGAACAGTACCCAGGTTACCATAAGTCATAAAACTGTATGTTTAGGTTTGCTTTCATCATTATCCTTGCAATCACAGTGTTCATTTTAAAATGAACAAATCAAATCATACTGATATTATCAGTTTCAGGAGTGAAAAAGTTTATTTTTCTTCTTATTGAATATAGTTTTTGTCTTATTTCAGGAACTGGATAATGTTACAAAGTACAAAGAGGGATCAAGATTGTTCATTGTTCATGTCATCCTGTATTTAAGTATACCTTCCTGTGGGAAAAGCCCCCCTTGAGGGGCCAGATCATCTAGAGTCTAGTCACAATTTTACCTTCTACCTTGTGACCTTCAGGTAAATCCTCACTTCTCTAAACTTGAGTTTTCCTATATTTACAATTATGTTAATAACATTCATTCCTACCTCTTTCAGAGAGGTATTGACAGGGATGATTTATGGAAAAATGTTTTGTAGCTGTAAAGCACAGAGCAAAGTCAAGACACTGTAGCTATGATTTCTGGTTTCATCTGGTTTCGAGTTTGACATGCCTTCCAATAACTTTTTGATGACTGCAGTTCTCATTCCTCCTTCTTTTTCTACCTTTGATATGGTCTTCAGAGAAATGATTGTTCATTCAAGGCATACATGATGAAGCAATCTAGGAGTTTACAGATTTTAAATGGGATTGACTTAATATGTGACTACATCAACAAATAATGCAGAAGCAACCCCACCCTTTGTAAAGAGTTCCCTTTTCTGGAATATATAAAAAGTTGAGATGAAAAAAGAGGAAATGACTCCCTGATGAACTTTATCTGTGTTGCTCTCTTTTGAACTCTTGCTCGTTTTTGTTCACTCCTTTTTTTTGTTACCTCCATGGCCTGTGCTCCCAAAAATGAAGACATGAAGCCAAAATTACAACAAAGGAAAATAAAATTGGAGGAAAATGTACCCAGGGACACTGAAGAAAGAAATAACTAAGAAAACACATATAAAGATTAAAAAGATGAGAAAAATTTACATAGAATATCCAACGTACCCAACATATATTTAATTTGCACATACTGACCTGCCTGTCAAATCAACCAGTTCCAAAGAAATAAGTACATAATGATATTCTAATTTTATATGTAAGAAAAAAAATCCAGGGTAGAAAAGGGAATTTTCCATAGCCAAAGAGCACTGGCAAGAACAGGTCAGTTCAGAGATTCCCTTAGGGTTAAGCAATTAATGGAGGGATGAGGATATTGTGTGTAGAATTATATATATGGAAATGAGGAAGAGAGAAACTGATGTATGACTAGGACTCAAAGAACTTTGCCACAAACATGCAGCTGGACCATATAAAGACTAAAATGGTTGGGAGCTAAAAGACGACCCAATATTCAATTATCCTCTATCTACCAATCACAGGGTGAGCATAAGAGTTTTTTGATGAATATTCTTGTGCAAGTTCTCCAGCACTATCACAACTTGCTCATCAAAGACTCCATGGGACAGATTGCTCACATCAATACTTCCAACTTTTGACATGGAAAATGACAACAGTGATGAAGATGATAATGCTGATGACCATAAATTATTAATCATGTACCATGGGCCAGGCAATGTGTTAAGTATTAGCCCCCTTAGACAGAAAATAAAACTCAGGCTGGAACTTAGACCTAGTAAAATGCTTACCCTGCCGGTCTGATTCCAAAGCTCACTGTGCTGTAACATCTGCAGATTTTGTGACTCTTCCATAGATCAATTAGCTGTTTCTGCCTGAGTTGTGGGGTCATACAGAACCTATATGGGGACTTATACTTCAGGATACATCTATGGCCACTACCTTGCACAGGTGGCTATGAGAATGACAAAACCAGGATTCCAAGCCATGCAGGTACCTTCATTTCTTGGGGTGGCTAACATGCTTGTTCAGAGGGTGCTGTCACCTCCCTCTGCTTGTACTCAAGCCTGATGCCTGACTTACTCTTGTGACTGATCCTACACTGAGATTCTGCAACTTCCACATTTAGGAAAAGTTTTACCTCAAAAAATCTAAGTTCTAACAGAAGGTCAAATACTGTAGGTTGTCACTTATGAATAGGAGCTAATCAGTGGGTACACACGGACATACGGAATGAAAAAACAGACAGTGGAGATGCTAGAAGGTGGGAAAATGGGAGGAAAGTGAGGGCTGAAAAATTACCTGTTGGATACAACGTTCACTATTCAAGTAATAAGTATGCTCAAAGCCCACTCACATGGGCTAATAACTGCAAGGAAAGCTGGGAAACTAAGTCTTCTTTTCTGTACTCAGGAAGGAGTAATGGATGGGTGAGCATCTTCTAGGCTCTGCCTCTAAATTTTATAATCTTCTAGCAATTTAAATTCTAGATCAAACCTTGCTAATACCACACATCTGTTTACTCACGCAATTCTGTAACCTCTACATTCAAATTATATTGAAAATATAACTGTTTATCACCACCTCTGCTGGTTCCACAAGGGTCTCAGCCTCCATCATCTCTTGCCTTGATGAGTGCAAGAGATTCCTTACTGGGTTCCTTCCTTCTATCCCTGCCCAGGTTGTCTTTTCTCAAAATCAGCCAGAGTGATCGCGCTGAATGTGGGTCAAGTTACAGTCTGCCCCCTTTCACACAGAATGAAATGTTCTTCAGAACCAACTTCTTCCCATGGCCTGCAAGGCTCTTTGCCATCTGCTCCCCATGATCTCTGACCTCATTGCCTGTTCTCCCCTTTTTGCTCCTCAAATACCCCAGCATGCTTCCACCTTAGGTCCTTTGCACCAGCTGTTCCTTCCTCCTGAAATGCCTTTCCCCCAGATATCACCACGGTTCATCTCTCCTCCTCCTTCAAGTCTGTGCCCAACTGTCATTCTCTCAGTGAGGGCTTCCTGGCCACATCCTGCTCCCCACACCCTGGCACTTCCCATTCCCATTTTGCCCCTTTATTTGTGGGAGAGGGGATGTTCATTGTGCTTATCCCCTTTCAACATCGTGTATAACTTACATTTCTTTTTTTCTTATCTGACCCAACATATTAATTAGAATAGAAGCTCCATGAGAGCAAGGAATTTTGTCCATTTGGTTCGCAAGACCCTACAACAGTTGCCTGGCATATTACACTGTTACATTGTCAAATAAATGAGTGAATGTATCCTGGCACCCAAGAGACCTAGGGCTAAATCCCAGAATGCTCGTTACTATTTCTACTAGAAGATGTAGGAGAGGTAAATACATCTCCTTCCTTGATATCCAAGAATTCCCAACTTAGATATGTCAATTAGGCCTTTACCATGGCTTTCGCTAAAATTCATCAGTCATGTATGTTTGTCACTTGGCTACGTTCATTTTGTAGTTTTCTGTGTTTTCCTTTGTATCGCTTCTGTTTTTGACACTACCAGTAGAGCATACTTAAATGTTAAGATGTTTAAGGAAAGGATATGACTTTTAATTTTATCAGTACATCAGGTGACTTAATGAAATTAAGTAGGTACTATAGTTGCTGATTTTTTACATAAACATTTTAGCAATTTATCTTAGGTTTTATATCTATGCAGTTTCTCTTCTATATAGAGAACCAGACCAACCAAAGAAAAGGGGTGAGCTGAGGAAACGAACATTCTCCCACCACACAAGACTCCCCCTCAATGAGTCCTGGAGCTCCTTGGGGGCAGCCGCACTAAGATGTCAGAACTTAGTAAACGAGCATCCCCTCATTAGAAAGAAAGTCTGAGAAGCAGACCAGAAAGTTTAGAGACCATTTTTCTCTTCCTTCCCAAGAGGCTGGACTGCTGGTGTCTGGACCCAAGCTGAGCATTACAGTCATTGTTTTAAATAAAGGGCCTCTTTGATCTGGTTTAAAAACACAAACAGAAGGGCCTTTGCCCAATGTGAATTTGACATGTGTCCTTTGATCCTGTAAATAATCAAATTTGAACACACTGTGTCTTATAACCACAACTGCAAAGTGTGGAATGAGGCGAGTTTTTGTTATAAAAAAGACAATTTGTATGTATTAAGCAATATTTTCCAACAATACATTCTTGTTTCCAAGATTCTTTGCATGTTCCTTCATCAGCAATAATACTACTTATTTCTTTTTCCTACCCTTCCCCATAATTCTTAACAGTAAAGGGAGGTCTATTTAAAGAGCTCGTTTTCCACAGATAGGAGGGAAAAATAGTGTTTTCAAAGAAACCCAAGCCAAAGTCGTTCTGATTCATTCAATCTGGGATTCTGAAGAGCTTGATTTTTTAGGGTACAATGATTCTTTAAGGGTTTCACCATGCAGTCCAGAGGTTAGCACTGTCTGGATATCATCAAGTGTGTGAAACACTAGGCCCAGAAAGGAAAAGACTCAGCAGGAAGTAGGAAAACGTTTACTTTCAATGTGACTTTCTTGGGTCTTTTGGCCTCTGGATTTCTAAGCCCCAAGGCCCAAGAGAGGTTACAACCCTGAGCCCAAGCTTCCTGGAGCATCAAAGTCATTTCTGAACTTGCAGGGTGAAATGTATTTAAAGCCATTCCCCAGAGGGAGTTGCAAAAGTTGGAGGTTGTTTCACTGTCAGGGTCAATTTATATTCGAGCGAGTGCAGGAGATGGGGTCTTTGCCCAGGGGACTTCCTAGGAAAAAGAAAATTGACCTATTTTTAAGGGGAATGAATTCCAGAACTCAGTCCTTGTGACCCACTCCCCACCCACATCCGTTCCCCATTCTTCCAGTGGAGGAGAAAACTTTCTGCAAATCACTTCTGCTAATAACAATTGTCACCCTCAGTACAAGGAACTGCCAGGATCCCTGGGTCCCTAACGCTCATCATTAACTCTGACCAGGCAAGGACCCTCACTGTATTCCAAAGCCAAATTTAAATCTCAAATGCAATTGTGCACGGGACATTAATGGCTAACATAGATGTTAGTTCCTATTATTCCTATTTTAATAGTATTAACTTTTAAAATGTTTATACCTGTCCAAAATTATTATTAATACAGAGTAACCCCTTGACATACTTGAATGGAGGACACTGCAACCTGGGTATTATTTGTTTGTTTTGTTTTGTTTTGTTTTGCACCAGAAGTTCTGAAACTTACAGAAATAGACTTCCCTATAGAGGCTGCTTAGGAAGCCTTTTACAAAGTGTGTACCTTGACAGTCCAGGAAATAGGGAACCAAGAATCACATGTATTGCCACTGGAAGCCAGATCACAATTACAGAAAGTATTGTTCTAAATAACACAAGAAGTGGCTGTGGATCAGAGAAACAAGCCAGAACTGTATCAGCCTGTTCAAGTGTATGCACACAGAAGACTTTAAGAAGAAGTAGATGTCTCAATTCTAGACACCATTTTAGAATAAAAAGATCATCTTAATACCTTCAATATGTGACTTTTTTTTCATATCCAAGATAAGATAGCATGTGATAATATTTCCCAAAAGATAAAAACCTCCATATGAAAAAGTGTTGAGAAAGAAATTTACACTCTGTTTTTTCAATAGCCACCAAAATTTGAAACCAATATAAGGAATATCTCTTGAAGAGAAGGTAAATGACTACGTTTTTCCAAAAATATTCTTCGTGTTCTTGTTAAATCATAGGGACTCAAGATCAGATTTGTCTTCCTAAGAATTAACTTCCGTTCTCCTGAAGAAATATAATGGCCATCTCTAATCACTTGCCTTCTAGAACCAAAGAAACAGCGCCGCTGCTTCTTTCAACACTGGCTGGCACCGAGGGTAACTGGGTGCTTTTAATATATGCTTCACTTCATGTTTTAGTATTAGAGTCTTAGTATGAGGGTCAGACTTCTACAGAGGACACAAAGATCTTTTGATCCATCGAAAGCATCAGTCTCTCCTCTGGAATCCAGCTGCTCCCCTGTGGCTTATTATTAAATGGCCCATCAGGCCAAGCCAACATGGGGACTCCTTACCTATGCTGTAGTGAGGAGATTGTTGTGGTCCATTTCTGGGTTCTAATCTCTGTTGGGAAACCAATCATCTGTGTTTCTGGGGTCTGTCACTTTTGCTTTTCTGGAAATCAGTTTTTTTCCCCTGTAAGATAAGGGGATAGAATTCAATCTTCATTAATAATACCTCCAGAGCTGATGGTCTAGGATTATGTAGGCAACTGTGAGGTACATGTGCTTAATTAGTAATTAATAAGGACATAGACAAAATTAACTGAATCTAAGGTAAGTCATCTTAGAGCTGCTGTAGACACATTTTCCCAAGGGTTTCCTGCATACATAATAGTAAGTAGAATGCCTTTTTTTTTTTTTTTTCTTGAGACAGGGTCTCATTTTGTCACCCAGGCTGGAGCGCACTGGCCCCATCTTGGCTCACTGCAACCTCTGCTTCCCAGGTTCAAGCGATTTTCCTGCCTCAGCCTCCTGAGTAGCTAGGATGACAGGCATGCACCACTGTGCCTGGCTAATTTTTTTTTTTTTTTTTTTTTTTTTTTTTTGTATTTTTAGTGGAGGTAGGGTTGCACCGTGTTGGCCAGGCTGGTCTCGAACTCCTGACCTCAGGTGATCTGTCCACCTCGACTTCCCAAAGTACTGGGATTACAGGCAGGAGCCACTGTGCCTAACCTAGAAAGACCTTATTATCCTTCATATAGAAACTGATAATATAAAACATGTAATATTCACGAGGGGTTACCTAGAACCTAATTTTGTTGTATAAATGTGGCTTCAACCTGAAATTATCCTTAGAAATCTATCCATTTGTCTCAAGGATTTATTCCATCTGGAAATAAAGATATCACTATGACAAATGGTCATTTATCCCTTAGAATGAATAAGTTTATGAAATCATTTTCTTAAACTTTGGAGAGAAGAAAAAGCAAGAGAGAACTTTCTGAGTGAGAGAAAAATCCCACAGGGGAGAATATGAACTGTAACTAGAATGACCTGGGACAAACTTGGCCTCTGCACGGTTCTGAGGTTGGTTTGAATCATAGGAAAAATCATAATCTTCATTTGCTTCTTTTTTAAAACTGAATTATCATCCTACCATTTTGTCAATAGAGCAGGAACATGCATATGCAGCTTGTGGCTCAAATACAGTCTGGTTGACCCTAGGTTAAGGGCTGCTTGAGATTCTTAGCAAAATAATTTCTTACCTAATTAGCTGGCACACATGAACTAATTAGGGCCTTACTCCTTGCCAGTAGGAAACTTGAGAAGTTTGGACTCAACATGGAAAATCTGATTTCACTTGCAAGAGTTGAGACACCTGCAATGAATGGGGAGAAGAGGAGGATTTATTCAAGTCAAAAGAGAAGACTGGTGTGCCCTGCTTCTGTTACATCATTCATTAAGATGCTGTGGGGGAAGACTTCACAGGTCACGTGCATGGCATGATGGAATGGAATAAGTGACCAAACAGTGAATTAATTGGTGCATATGTGCTTGACCATAGTTTTAAATATTTATGGAGGGTTTAGACAAATGATTGTAGTCCCATGGCTAAGTCATAGAATCACTGAAGTAATTAGCACAGCTGCTGTGTTATATCAAGGACTTTTGGGAATGGAAGGGCTCTGAGCTTTTCATGAGTAAAGAATTATGGACAGGACTTCAAGCTGCATACTGTAGAGTTAAGGTATTTGGTCAAAGAAAATCCAGACCTGCCTTTCAATTCTGCCAGTTTCTGTATGACGCTGGGGAAGTTAACTGATCCAATGTCAATTTCATCTGGTTAACTTAAGGTTCCACTGAGGCAATGAATGAGAATATATTTATTTTTTCTTTGTTTTTACCACTTGCATTACTGTTTTTATAAAACTTATGTGTACTTGTTATATACATTTTGAGCAATAAAAACAATTAAAAAGAAAAGTGACAAATCACTCAAAGATGTACCATACAGAAATAATCTGTGTTAAAATTTGGTGGATATCTTTCTAGATATCTCTCAAGGATAGACGGATGAATGGATGGATGGATGGATGCGTAAGTGGATGGATGGTTAAATAGATGGATGGCCAGATCACATGCTATTTTTATGTGAATGTAATTTTTAATTGCATTTCCTCAAATTTAATAGGAAAAGGAAACTAAAATGACACTAAAGGAATTGCTGAACCTCAGATTTTTGAAAATGAAATGTATCAAATTAATCTGTATATTTTAAAGAATTATGTGGATGTCCATGTGATAGCGTAAAGGTTAAGAAATTTAAAACTCCCTGTGGGGCTTCCCAGATCACATCCCTCTCATCTCTCTTATTTTTGCAGTAATCATTCCCTTGCTTTATTTAGTAGTTTACTATATGTGAAGGTATTCATAAACAATATTTGTTTAGGTTTGCCTGATTTAAATATTATATACAAAGAATCATACTATGTGCATTAGTTTGTTTGCTTTTACTCATTATTATATATATAAGATTCATCTATGTTCATATGAATAATTGTAGTGTATTCATATTTGGTGTTGTATATTATTCTACTATATGAACATAGTACAATTTGTTTACCCATCCCACTGACAATAGCCATTCACCTTCCATGGGCATTTTGAGTAGTCTCTGGTATATGTGTGCAAGTGCCCAGGGTGTACACTGTAGGATGGAATTGCTGGTTTGTCCACCATGCAAACATTCTACTCTTCTAGTTAATACTAACTTCTTTCCCAAAGTGGTTAGGCAAATATTCACTCCCATTTGCAATAGAAAAGAGTTCCCATTGTTTCCCAGTTTCACCAGCACTCAGTATTGTTGACCCTTTAAGTTTATTACAACCAGTATATATAATACTGTTACTCTCTGTGGTTTTAATTTGTACTTGCCTGATTACTAATGATGTGGAGTTTTGTGTCATATACTTATTGGTCATATGTTTCCTATTTTGTCAAATCTATTGCCTGTTTTTCTGTTAGGTTTTGGTATTTATTTCTTATGGATTTATAAGCGATATAGATAGATGATTGATAGATAATGATATCTAAATATATAGCTATTAGATGTTAGTTTTGCCAGTTATTAATCTAGCTCTTATTTTCAAATCTTTCTATGTTTTGCTCTGTGATTCTAGAGCTATAGGTTAGCTATTACTATGTAACAAATTAACCCCCAAAATTTAGCAGTTTAAAACAACAGATGTCTATTTTCTCCCAGACAGTGAGCCAAGAATCCAGGCAGGGCTTAGCTGTATCCCCTGCCTCACAGTCTCTCACAGACTACAATCAATGTCTCAGTTCAGGGCTTATGGTGTCGTCTGAAGATCCAACTGGGGAAGGATCACTTTGAAGCTCAGCCAGTGATATATGACAGTAAGCATTCAGTACCTCCCAGGCCATTATTGCACTGCAGATCTCAGGTCCTTAGTGGTTACAGGCTAGAAACCACTCTCGGTTACTTGATGTGTGGGCTTCTATCTCATGGAAGCTGCCTTCATCAAAGCATGAAAGCCAAGAAGACAACAGAGAGAGTACACCAGCAAAATGAGTCATTGTTCTTAATAAACTAGAAACAGAAATGATAACCTTTACTTTCCCATTTGCCTTGAGAATACTCACTGATGGTGCTTGTGGCTGCAGCATTTACCGAGAGATAAATTCGCCATAAAATATCTCATTTTTATTATTGTTATTGCAACACTCTAGCTCTAGTATATAGGAAACACAGGCATCATTCTATTTATAGCATTCTGTTTTTAGTAGTAGTATTTACATTTACAAAATATAGTAATTCTCAATTATTGAAAATGTCAAATTCTAAAAAACGTACCATTTGTATGTGTGATATTAACACCATTCTCAAACAGTTGTTGGCTCAAGTTTCATCTGATAAATCCAACTTTTCCAAAATAGATGATTCTGATGATTCAGATAATCCTGATGTTAGTTCTGTTCAGAAATAACTCCAGTAACAGTTTTTATATTTTATTTTCACATTGAAAATCAGTCAGATTTCCTTCAGCCTCAAATAGCATGTTTATGTAAAATTAAATAAGTACTGGCAGCAAGCTGAACTTTTTTCTTCTAAATGGGAAAAGGGTTAGCTTTTGCCATATTCTAGCAAATCTTTAGGTCCAACCCACACTCAGAGGAGAGGATTACACAAGGTCATGAATGCCAGTATACAACGACCCTTGGGAGCCATATAGGAAGTTGCTTACCTCCTGCTGGGAATCCACATTCCTCCATGGTCAGTGGGTTCCTGTTAAAGGCCATCAATATGGGGCCCTATAGGGTTTAGGACGGCAGGAGAAGGGAGAAGGATTTTACTGCTTCTTATTGCCCTCTGTTCCTATTTGTATCAATGCAGCAATGGCTCTTCATCTTGGAAGCAGCAGCTGGATTCAGAAGCAGTTGATTTGAGTCTCCAGATTTTTATACTCCCTGAACCAGTCTCCTCAGACCACCTCAGAGCTCAGTGAGCAGACCAGCAGGGCAGCATCCACTCACTGAGGCCTGAGCTCTAGCTCCATGTGGCCCTTCCCGCAAGCATTAGCCTGAGAGCACCTCTCTTCAGAGGTCTGACATCCAGCTTCTCTGGGCCCTCCTGCCAGCTCCTAGTTGCTCATAATTCTACCACTTCCCTGGGCCCCCATGTCCTAAGAGTGGGAGCTGTTTCCTGCAGTTACTACCTCTATGTCATCCTGGTGTTTCCTTTTCCACTTCTCAGTCCCTCACCTGGTTTAACCAGTTCTCTACATTAAATAATTTCAGGTAAGATAACAAGTTTCTGATTGATGCACTCATATCTGGTGAAAATCTGTTTTCTGATTGATGCCCTGATATCTTGTCCCAGTTTGAGGAATTTGAAACAGAACTACAGGTGTCCTTTTCCCTCAGATTTGCAACTTAGTGGGGAAATAATAGAAAAGCACAAATATATATAATACAGACAGAAATGTATTGGTGCCATAAAAAAAAGCTACCAAGAAAGAACTAAAGAACTTTCCTTGTTTAAGAACTTAAGGAAAAACGTTCTTCTGGCTGTGAGAATCAGACAGTCTTCAAAGACAAGGGGATAATTTTAGCCAGATCTTAAAGGGTGGTTGGTCCTTAAAAGGAAGAACAAACATCCTGAGAGGAGGAAGCAGTAAGAGAAAAAACAAAAAGAAGACGTAAAATAAGGAAACAACGTTAGAAAACTAAGTATAGAGGGAAACACACACACACACACACACACACACACACACAGTGTAGGTCTCTATACTAGTGCTACTAATAAAAATATACTGTGAGCCACAAATGAAAGCCACAAAAGTAGTTAAGTAGTTTTAAATTGTCTAGCAGCCAAATGTAAAAAAAAAAAAAAAAAAAAAAAAAAAAAAAAAAAAAAAAAAAAAAACAGTAAAAAAGAAACAGATAAAACGCTACAAGTTTTTATTCAATTCAATATATCTAAAATGTCACTTCAATAAGTAATCAGTATAATAGTATACTAGTATTTTACTAGTAAAATACTTGACATTCTTTCTCTTATATTAAGCCCTCAAAGTCTGGTGCGTATTTTACATTTGCAGCACATCTCAGTTTAGACATGCTGCAGTTTAAGTGTTAAATAACTGTATGTGACTCTTGGCTACCATATTGGACAACTATGAAGGGAACTATGGGAGTTTTCTCAGCAAGAAACCAATGTAGTCAGAGAAGCACTTTGGGAATTTTAATACAGAAAGACTGTTTATTAAATGGGCACCTGATAAAATAACAACAGTAAGAGAGCTACCATTTACTGAGTGAAAAACTATGCTTAATCGTCAATGAAAAACTTTAAAATATTTTTTAAAGAAAGAAAGTAAATGTTCTGCTCTAGCAATGTCTTCAGTTATTTTTTTAAACATTATTTGAATGTTATAAACACAGTGAGGCTTATGAAATTTCTCAAGATAATTAAACATAAAATTTTGGGTTTTCTAAAATGTATTCTCCTTAGAAAATCCAACAATATAAATCTGCATTTTGGATTTATGCTTCCTGAATATTTTAGGATCCACCTATCTTCTTCTTAATCCTCTCCCCTAGAGACCTTTAATATGGGTGATTACTGACATTCCTACTAAAATGATAAAAATACAGGAAATGTCATTTTAATGACCGTGGGTTTCAGCCTTTCCAAGTTACACGATTTAAATGGGAATTATTTACAAGTGGAGTGTGTTCTCCCCTAGGAATTATTTTGACTCACCTGGATTTATGAGGTTTGTCTGTTTTCCATTCCATTTTATAAATGCTAAGCTAGCTATTAAGATAGGAAACACATATTGGTAATGCATGGAGCGGGAGCAGAACCATGCTCTTTCCGTAATCAACAATGCTGATATTTTTTCATTTTATTTAAATCTTAGGGAATCAGTCACAAAACTCTGTATTTTACTTTTTAATATTTTAAAAAATATTTCTTGTTCCCCTACAAAAAGAATAATTTCATAATTTTTATAAAATCCTTTTTGGAATCAAGACAAGTATAAACAATTGCCAAAATTCCATAAATACTAACAGAGTTGCCCCCATACTTTCAGCTTATATCAGGGCATTCTGCAAATGCTTCTTCCTTGTTTGGGGTCAGGTCACACAGGATTGTAATAAAGCAATGGAATCTGGGTTCTGAGCACAACTCCTCTGACACAGGCTTTGCTAAATAACTCAGGACTTGGCCTTGATTGTTGGCAGCATGGAGGAGGAGAAGATGAAAAGGGAATTGAAAATAATTATTTAATTCCAAAGTATTTATTTAATAAAATATGTGAGGTATTCATTAATATCAGGTGTGCTTTTATAAGCCTATTACAACCTAGTTGGGAGCTAAGTCATATTTACATGGGAAGTGAGGCTGCAGAAGGGAGATCTATTTTGGAAAGGGACTTTATTGATAGGAGATTGAACTAATGCCTGTGGAAGAGGAGAGGAGTCAGACTGAAGATAGCTAGTTCTGATGAAATTCAGCAATTGATGTGATGCTGACAGACAGCGTGCCTTCAAGGATGGCTTCTCTTTGGGTTTTCTCATTTTGACCACTGCATATCGGGTTGTGCCATTCTCCTAGAGACATCCATGGAGTGGAAGTGACTTTGGAGTCTAGGGGTGGAGAGAGAATTGCCCATGGACATGATGAATTCAACTTCGTGTAGGTGAAGATGCCCATGGGACACACAAGAGGAGATTTCCACAGCCAACTGGATATATGTGCCTAAAACTCAGGAGATGCACCTGGGTAGAAAATACGTATTTCAGAATTCAAAGATAATTAAAGGCATGAAAGTGGATGAGCGCTCCTGGGAGGTGAACGGAGAGAGAGAGGAAATGGAGCAAGGACAGAACACTGGGGGAACCAACATTTAAGGGAAAGGAAGATGTATTAGTCCATTCTAATGCTGCTAATAAAGACATATCCAAGACTGGGTAATTTATAAAGGACAGAGGTTTAATTGACTCACAGTTCAGCCTGGTTGGCGAGACCTCAGGAAACTTACAATCATGGTGGAAGAGGAAACCAACACATCCTTCTTCACATGGTGGCAGGCAGAAGAACAATGAGAACTGAGTGAAGGGGAAAGCCCTTGTAAAACCATCAGATCTTGTGACAACTCACTCACTATTATGAGAATAGTATGGAGGAAACCGCCCCCATGATTCAATTATCTCCCACCACATCACTCCCACCACACATGGGGATTATAGGAACTACAATTCAAGATGAGATTTGGGTGGAGGCACAGCCAAACCATATCAGAAGAGAAATACAGCTCACAAAGGATCCAGCGACTATCAATGCCTGCCACTTCTCTGCCCCTGCCCACATCCAAGTAGTTCACTTGCAGATGTGCTGGAGAGTTCCTGTGGGCTGGCAGCCTCCCACTTCTCTGCTTCACTGCCTGAGGGCTTTCTCCGGTGCCAGGGAACTTCCTCTGCAAGTGCAAAGACATCCTACAAATTCAGATGGAAAAATAATCCAGCTTCCCATCCTTGGTGGCACAATTCTGACTTGTGTTCTGCAGGGCTCATCAGAGACCCCATCAAAAAGGAGTTTCCTCTCACTAACCTGTTCACAATCATATCCTTCCTTGCTTTCTTTTTTCTCTCCTTCCCATTTCACATTTCCTTGCTTGTGCTTTCTGGGATCATTTTCCAAATAAATTACTTACATTCCCTATCCCACCCCCCAAAAAGATTATCCATCTCAAAAAATTGCCCTCCCATCTTGGAAGGAAAAACAAACTAAGCGAAAAGGAAAGACCAGATAGGTAAGGAAAGGAAAAGCCAAACTAAGAGAAAAGGAAAGACCAGATAGGGAAATCAATACAGTCTGATGTCCTGGAGGGTAGTGGGAGAGGAAGAGGAAGGATAAAGTTTGGTGAAGAAATTGACCAACAGTGAAATATAGTGCAGGGATATGGAGCCAGATAAGGACTGAAAATATTTCTCTGAATTTAACAGCTGGAAGGTGACTTTGACAAGAGCATTTTCAGCAAAATGGCGGGAGTAGAAGGAAAATTTTGGGTGCCGTTATGTGATTGTGAGAAAGAGGAAGCAGTAATGAAGGAAGAAGAAATGGTGGGGAGGTGTGTTAAGTGGTTTGAGATGGTGTGGACAAAGTGTGCCAAAGAGGAAAAAGGCATAAAGATGGAGCCAGTAAAGGAGCATGGGCAGTTACTAGAATAGAAAAGAGAAGAGAAAAAGAATAAAATCCAAAGTGGAAATTATCCACCTGGACCCACCTCGTTCACAAAAACTAGACCAGATGATAAATGTACAATAAGAAGCTTTATGGTGGGTAAGAAATAGAGAAAGTTTCAAACATGACTTCTATTTTCTCTGTAAAGTAGAAGATCAGTCATTGGTCAATATCTACAGCAGAGATATTGCTGTATCTAGGTTATTCCCTGAACTTCAGGATCACTCTGGGTGAGGGCGGGGTTGCGGTTGGATGGCGGGCAATAGATGCATTAGAAGAGAGAAGAGGAGCCAAAAGGGATACAGTACAGAAGCAAGAGCAGAGCGTGAGGTACGATGTTGAGTACTATCTGTCTCCTGACCTTTTACTTTCCCACAGCAGAAGTCAGCAGGTGAACCTGCTTGAAAAATAAGCAGGGACAGCAACATACTTGGGGACTACAATCAAGACAAGGGTCTGCATTGTAAGAAGAGTCATCAGACAGTGAGGGAACGTGTTTTCTCTTGGAACAGGGTTGACAGGGGGCACCATGGAAAATTTGGAGGAAAGGAGGTAGTGAAAGGAGATCTGGAGCATGAGGGGTGCTCCATGACCAGCAGGCTTTGGGGCAGAGGCCAAGGAAAACAGGATTTAGCATCTGCAGGATTTCCTGGAGTCACAGTTCCAAATGGAACTCGGGATGAGGGAAACTAAATTTTGATGAGTTCGGGTGGTTTTGTGAAATGATAGTTATAGCAGACCAGCCTTTTGCCCTGGGTTCAAATTAGAATAAGCTATTTTGGTCTCCAGGAAAATCCTATCCCAGATGTACAAGTGAAGACACTGGTTAGTTATCCAAGACTTTGTGGAGGAAGCATCGCAAGCTAGCTCTGGAAGGAAGGATGAACAGAAGAAAATTTTGCATGAATGGCTTGAGCAAAAGCATGAAGGAGAGAAAGAACAAAGCACACTGTGACTGCAGGGACCAGACATTACATTGTGGGTGCTAGATCCTGCCATGCTTGGCCCTCGGGAGATTCTCATTTTTCTCTAGGATCACTGGAGTTGTCCGGCATGGGTGAGATGATTTTCTCAGAGCTGTCTATGCACAGGCTGTTCAGGGCTGTCCAGGGAGTCCTGGAAATGGGAGGATAAAAGGGAGACCATTCCTCTACTGACTTCACCTCCGAAGACTGATGGGCCCCGAGTGGCTGAGCGGGGACCCCACCGCCTGCCTGGGACATGTTCATATCCCCAGCAGCGATTCCTAATGGCTTTAACAAAAGTCTTGGCTTTTTCTCAAAGCAAGAGAACACCAGTGTGAGCTAATTTGAACTTGGTCAAAGGGAATGATGTGGAGGAGAACTTAGGAAAATTTTCTCTTTCCATCTGCCCCAGAGACAGCATTGCCGGTATCTTCGCTTGTAAAATAAAAGAGAAATCCTTTTGGGAATTATTGTTAGTTGTACTCATTTCAACCAAAAATACAAAGGCAAGTCCTGACATCATTTCAATATTTAGTACAAAAGCTTGAATAAAAATAGTTTTTAGAATTTTTCATAAATTCCTCATTTCTTGAATAATTAATTGGTTTTCTTGTGAGAGAACATATAAGGCACTGAGTTTTAGTTCATTACATATCGTCCTTCAACTAGGTTCACTTGGAATCCAGGAAAACATTTTTAGGAGTTTTCCTATATTGTGAAACCTGTGTTATAGGCACTTATTCAATTTTCCTCAGTAACTCAGGGGCATGTGTGTCTGTGTGTGTTTTAACAATTAGAGGAAAATACATGTAAAGAATGTTTATCATACAATCTAATGATAAATCTCTTCCTGGGGACCTAAATCAGATACCTAATAAGATAGGAATGTCACAATGCATTTGTGGCCCCTGGCTGGATCCCTGCTCTGAATAAGGGCTGATTGTGCTGACAATAGTGATTTATGTATCATTCATGGTTTGTTAAATCAGATCATATGTAGGAAAGCAAAGTAATAAGTAAAGAACGTGTGAGTAAATTGAAGCAAAATCAAGTAAAGATTTGAGAAAACTGTCTACGTAATTCTTTCCTTAAAACTCCTTTTTGAAGAAAAGGGAATTTGTGAAATCAATCTACACTGATCAGATTACTTCCAATGAAATTGCTGAGGCACTGTTTTAAGTGCTCCTTATGAAAAATCTAACCCCATGAATATAAAAGTAGCAGTGTATTTTAATTTAAAGTGGACTATGCGGATAAGGAATCTGAAATGTGGATTCTTCTTAGCTACACCAGTGATCATTTTGCATGGCCTTGCATGCCCCAATCTGTATAAAAGAGACAATGATACCCATCTTGGCTTCCCTACAGGGTTAGTGTTCTAAGAAATAAATGAGATCTCTTTTAACTTCTGAAGCATTCTGCAAATGTAAGGGATTCTTATTATTCGACTATTCTTTGGAGTTGCACTTTTTCTTAGCATGTGTAGAAAAAGGCACTATACATGAACCGAACTGAAAGAAAGGTGCTATGCATGAACCAAAAGATAAAACTGCAGCTTCCCTAAATATCTGGGTTGTTCTCTGCTTGGCTACCTTTCGCCACTTCTGCAGCTAAATATAGAAAAATAGACTCCAATGCAGAAGGTGGAGGCAAATTGTTAAGCTCCTCTTCCAACTTCATCAGGATTTTTGGCTTTCTTCTTCATACCAGTAGTTTGAATTATTAGGTAGCAGACATGCTGTCAAAAGACTGGATAATTATCTGTCATTTTCCATGTCTGAAGGCAGCCTTCCACCTCTGCAGCTAGATGGATAATCTGTGCTTGCATTCCAAAATTTATTATATTTGGATTTTATGTGGGTGTGTATGATCCCTCGAGGGAGAAACCTCAAGCAACCTCTTTTCCTCACCACCTCCATCCAACCCACACTTCACACACACAGACAGCCACACACATACCACTCACACGCACACAATCACACACATATCCCACCATACCACACACAAATACACACAGTCACACACACAATCACACCTGTACACCCCAACACACACACAATCACACACATGGCCCCACACAAACTACACACACACACACACACACACTCTCTCTAAAACAGGGCTTTATGGACCAACAACTGACGAAAAAACTTAGGATATTTGCTCATTAATCCCTTCACTACATAGATATGTTTATATTCTCATTTCCACATCTTTTCCCAGCCCAATCAGTGTTCAGTCACATGCAGTCAGGAGAAAAACAAAACCCTAAGTATTGATGGAGTTTTTTCTTAAGCCACCCTTGCTCTTTGCAAAAGCTTGTCTCATTCCATATAAAACATGACAGTAACAGCTTTAGGGTTGAAGATGTTCATTAAAAAGCTCTTCGCTAAAGGCAAAAATCAAAATGCTGATTCAGTTGAGAATGTGATGCAGTTTTCCACCTGTAGAAAGGGATCTACAACAATTAATCTCTGTCCCTAGCCCAGTTCTCTCTGGCATCATCAGCATGCATTTTTAAGTCACCTTGTAAGGGTTAGAGGAAAACAAACTCCTTCACTCTTTCTTAGATTCTATCCAGACAATAGTAATCATGAAGAGCGATCGTGTATTTACTCAGAACAAATAATTAAATTATTCTCTCCATGTACTTTATTAAACGTTCACAGTGTGTCAGACCCTGAGAAGACAGAGATGAAAGACACAGTCATCTGTTCTCAGAGACACACACGAGTAGACCGTGAGCACGATGAGTGCCGACACGCAGCAGAGAATAGAAGGCTCTCTGCCTCTGAGCACAGGAAGAGGGCCTGGAGAAGGGAATCCTTAAGGGAGGATCAGAAATTTTCCTGCAGACACAAGAACTACAGCTCTTGCATGGAGGCATGCAAGAGCATGGGGAATTTGAGGATTGGTGAGGAGCTCCACGTGGTTTAGGACTCCACCACCTGGAGGCAGGCAAGAGTCAGATCATAAAGACAATGCATAGGGTGCAAGGGCTCGGCACTTCATCCTTGAGGTCAGTGATTCTCAGAATGTGGTTCCCAGGCTAGCAGCATCAGCATCCCCTGGGATCTTGAAGGAAATGCAAATTCTAGTGCCCCATTCCAGGCCTAATGAGTCAGAAACTCTAAGGTGGGGCTCAGCCATCTATGTTTTAACAACCTCGGATTCCACTGCAGTAAGTTTGAGGACCATCCAGTTCTCAACTCTGACCACACCTTAGAACCACCTGGGAAGATTTTAAACACTGTGAATTCCCATATTTCACCTTGGAAAACCAATGATTAAATGAGTAGAATAGGCTACTTCATGGGTGCCCAGCCTGTACAGTTGCACAGGGTCCCAGGCTCAGAAAGGCCCACACTTGATTTCATGCTCGGCAAAATCACCATTTTGAAATTCTTAATAATTTTTGAACAAGTGGCCCTGCATTTTCATTATGTACTCATCCCTACAAATTATGTAGCATGCCCTGGGCTGGGCCTTCAGTGTATCTTAAGTGTATCCTCAAGTTTTCTCCTGTGATTCTAACGATGGTCATTGCTGAGAACTGCCAGGTTAGGAAATGTAGAAAAAACTTAATTCAACTTCAATACAGGATTTTAAAAATTTCAAGATGGTCTGAGTCAAGATGGACAAATGTTGAGTGAATCAAGTTGTAATGATGTTGATTAAAAACCGATTGATAAGAAATTTTAAAGTTCACTGAAATAGACTGGTAACCTGAGGGAGTCCTCCTGGGCAAATTACCAATCTCCTTCCTGTTCAATAGAAACATTCATTGGGATTTGGATAAAGATATTAAAGTGATGCTCATATATTTACAGATGACACGATCCAATACTTTAGCTGACCGAATCAAAATATGATTGCCATCAGTGGGATGTGGGAGCTGCCTGGCTCCAGCTCAGAAGAGCAGATTGTACTCATCTCTGCCCAACCTCATTCCCAGTGGCATCATGATGTAGTTTGACATCAGCCATAACAGGAGGATTTACAACACAGAAATTGACAAGCACTGAACAGAATCAGTTGTTAAATATTTACCAGCACACCACTGATTACCACCACTATTTATTGAATATTTTAATTTACATTATGTCATTATACATTTACATTATGTCATTATACATGTCGCATTTTGCGGAGAAGAAAATCGAGTGATCTTCCTAAGGCCCGTAAGAGGCCAAATATCAACATTAACATTGTCTGCAAACTTTTGTGATTTTTCCACAGTGTGTCCTATCAGTGAATAAATCAGAATATGAAAGGCCTTTAACAGACTCAAATATAATCTGAATTCAACAAGATAAAAATATGATACACAAAAAGCTTCTTGATTTAGAATCCATGAAATAACTGCACAAGTATGGGATGAAAAAATGGACTTAAATATAGACTTATAAAAGGAGATTAGAGGTATTATTTGAGAATACAATCTGAATTGATCAGTGTGATGCCCATTCCTGATTTGGCTTTAAACTTGACTGACTTACTCATGAATGCATCATGACCAATGGGCCACATAGCACCGGGCCACCAAGAGTGGCTCCTTGTGTAATCACCTGTCCTCACCTCTTCACATTGAGCCAGCTTGGCCTTTGTTCTATATCCTCCTTGGTGGGCTCATCATTTTGGCTTTAAAGCAGTCTCTTTTGAGTAAGCATTCAGTCAATTCAAAGCTCAGGCTCATATCAGGAATGATGTCCTCCAACGGGGTTCCCCTCTACCTTCTCCTTCCAAGTGTCTCAGAGCAGCAGGGGAGTGAAGTCTAGGTTTTATGCTCTCCTTTGGGCACCCACTGGTGCTGGCTGCAGCCTCCCAATTCCCCAAATCTCTGGTCTTCTTTAACAGATGCCCACCATCGGGTCTGGTCTTTAAAGGTGTCTGCACCTCCGACCACGACCTTCATGACTACCGTTTCCTTGCTCTGCTTCCTCATCCTGATCCTTCTTGTCCATAGTTCTATCAGCTCTTCTGTCCTCCTTCTGCCCAAACATGACATGCAAAACATCTGCATTCCTAATATTATATACTCTCGCTGTGAGTAACAAGAAAACTGTCATATCATTAGTCATCAGGGAAATGAACATTAAAATCACAGTATGATGCCACTGCACATCTATTAGAATAGCTAAAATTAAAAGGACACCATACCAAGTGTTGGTGGGTATGTAGATTAACTGGAACTCTCCTACACTGCTGGTGGGAATATAAAACTGTCACTCCAAATATGACCCCGCCTTTCCACTGCTGGGTATTTACTGAAGAGAAAGGATAGCATATGTCCCTGCAAAGACTTCCACAGAGAGTGATGTCTCCTCAAAACTGCCTGGGACTGAAAGACCAGATGTGGCATCCTGAGAAGGCAAGTAGACCTGGGGTCATTTTAATAGGATCTTTTCCAAGAGGAAACATGTCACAGGGCAGGGGACAAAAGAGAATCCTGGTGGGAAGATCATGGGGGTACAGTCAGAAAGTCACGGGGAAAATCATCAGTTTTTAACAGCATGCAGGCCTGGCATGAAGGAAGACCATTCACCCTCACTCTCCAGACAGTGACTTCTTTTCTGCAAGTAGCTGGCAGAAAAGTAGGTTTAACTCTAAATCAAGTTCAGAAGTTTTGAAACACACACAAGACTGTACAGTCTATAATCAAATGGAAAGTCTGAAGACTGTCTATTACCTAGGACATAACAGAGAAGTCATGGGTCCTACCATGGGATGGGAAAAACCTTGGGATACAAAAATCAAAAGGCACTTTGGTCATATCCTCAGAATACTACTTCTTTAATGAAATTGTTATGCTTAAAAATGCCTTAGAATATAGGGAAGGCTTGAATAAATCACAGTGTGTCCACATGAAGAACTGGTTAAGATAATTACATAATTTTTTTATTATTATTATACTTTAAGTTCTAGGGTACATGTGCATAACGTGCAGGTTTGTTACATATGTATACTTGTGCCATGTTGGTGTGCTGCACCCATCCACTCGTCAGCACCCGTCAACTCGTCATTTACATCAGGTATAACTCCCAATGCAATCCCTCCCCCCTCCCCCCTCCCCGTAATAGGCCCCGGTGTGTGATGTTCCCCTTCCCGAGTCCAAGTGATCTCATTGTTCAGTTCCCACCTATGAGTGAGAACATGCGGTGTTTGGTATACTGTTCTTGCGATAGTTTGCTAAGAATGATGGTTTCCAGCTGCATCCATGTCCCTACAAAGGATGCAAACTCATCCTTTTTTATGGCTGCATAATATTCCATGGTGTATATGAGCCACATTTTCTTAATCCAGTCTGTCACTGATGGACATTTGGGTTGATTCCAAGTCTTTGCTATTGTGAATAGTGCTGCAATAAACATACGTGTGCATGTGTCTTTATAGCAGCATGATTTATAATCCTTTGGGTATATACCCAGTAGTGGGATGGCTGGGTCATATGGTACATCTAGTTCTAGATCCTTGAGGAATCACCATACTGTTTTCCATAATGGTTGAACTAGTTTACAATCCCACCAACAGTGTAAAAGTGTTCCTATTTCTCCACATCCTCTCCAGCACCTGTTGTTTCCTGACTTTTTAAGGATTGCCATTCTAACTGGTGTGAGATGGTATCACATTGTGGTTTTGATTTGCATTTCTCTGATGGCCAGTGATGATGAGCATTTTTTCATGTGTCTGTTGGCTGTATGAATGTCTTCTTTTGAGAAATGTCTGTTCATATCCTTTGCCCACTTTTTGATGGGGTTGTTTGATTTTTTCTTGTAAATTTGTTGAGTTCTTTGTAGGTTCTGGATATTAGCCCTTTGTCAGATGAGTAGATTGCAAAAATGTTCTCCCATTCTGTAGGTTGCCTGTTCACTCTGATGGTAGTTTCTTTTGCTGTGCAGAAGCTCTTTAGTTTAATCAGATCCCATTTGTCAATTTTGGCTTTTGTTGCTGTTGCTTTTGGTGTTTTAGACATGAAGTCCTTGCCCCATGCCTATGTCCTGAATGGTACTACCTAGATTTTCTTCTAGGGTTTTTATGGTATTAGGTCTAACATTTAAGTCTCTAATCCATCTTGAATTAATTTTCGTATAAGGAGTAAGGAAAGGATCCAGTTTCAGCTTTCTACTTATGGCTAGCCAATTTTCCCAGCACCATTTATTAAATAGGGAATCCTTTCCCCATTTCTTGTTTCTCTCAGGTTTGTCAAAGATCAGATGGCTGTAGATGTGTGGTATTATTTCTGAGGACTCTGTTCTGTTCCATTGGTCTATATCTTTGTTTTGGTACCAGTACCATGCTGTTTTGGTTACTGTAGCCTTGTAGTATAGTTTGAAGTCAGGTAACGTGATGCCTCCAGCTTTGTTCTTTTGACTTAGGATTGTCTTGGCAATGCAGGCTCTTTTTTGGTTCCATATGAACTTTAAAGCCGTTTTTTCCAATTCTGTGAAGAAACTCATTGGTAGCTTGATGGGGATGGCATTGAATCTATAAATAACCTCGGGCAGTATGGCCATTTTCACGATATTGATTCTTCCTATCCATGAGCATGGTATGTTCTTCCATTTGTTAGTGTCCTCTTTTATTTCACTGAGCAGTGGTTTGTAGTTCTCCTTGAAGAGGTCCTTTACATCCCTTGTAAGTTGGATTCCTAGGTATTTTATTCTTTTTGAAGCAATTGTGAATGGAAGTTCATTCATGATTTGGCTCTCTGTTTGTCTGTTACTGGTGTATAAGAATGCTTGTGATTTTTGCACATTAATTTTGTATCCTGAGACTTTGCTGAAGTTGCTTATCAGCTTAAGGAGATTTTGGGCTGAGACAATGGGGTTTTCTAAATATACAATCATGTCATCTGCAAACAGGGACAATTTGACTTCTTCCTTTCCTAATTGGATACCCTTTATTTCTTTCTCTTGCCTGATTGCCCTAGCCAGAATTTCCAACACTATGTTGAATAGGAGTGGTGAGAGAGGGCATCCCTGTCTTGTGCCAGTTTTCAAAGGGGATTTTTCCAGTTTTTGCCCATTCGGTATGATATTGGCTGTGGGTTTGTCATAAATAGCTCTTATTATTTTGAGGTACGTTCCCTCAATACCGAATTTGCTGAGCGTTTTTAGCGTGAAGGGCTGTTGAATTTTGTCAAAAGTCTTTTCTGCATCTATTGAGATAATCATGTGGTTCTTGTCTTTGGTTCTGTTTATATGCTGGATTACATTTATTGATTTGCGAATGTTGAACCAGCCTTGCATCCCAGGGATGAAGCCCACTTGATCATGGTGGATAAGCTTTTTGATGTGCTGCTGAATCCGGTTTGCCAGTATTTTATTGAGGATTTTTGCATTGATGTTCACCAGGGATATTGGTCTAAAATTTTCTTTTTTTGTTGTGTCTCTGCCAGGCTTTGGTATCAGGATGATGTTGGCCTCATAAACTGAGTTAGGGAGGATTCCCTCTTTTTCTATTGATTGGAATAGTTTCAGAAGGAATGGTACCAGCTCCTCGTTATACCTCTGGTAGAATTCAGCTGTGAATCCATCTGGTCCTGGACTTTTTTTGGTTGGTAGGCTATTAATTATTGCCTCAATTTCAGAGCCTGCTATTGGTCTATTCAGGGATTCAACTTCTTCCTGGTTTAGTCTTGGAAGAGTGTAAGTGTCCAGGAAATTATCCATTTCTTCCAGATTTTCTAGTTGATTTGCGTAGAGGTGTTTATAGTATTCTCTGATGGTAGTTTGCATTTCTGTGGGGTCGGTGGTGATATCCCCTTTATCATTTTTTATTGCGTCTATTTGATTCTTTTCTCTTTTCTTCTTTATTAGTCTTGCTAGCAGTCTGTCAATTTTGTTGATCTTTCCAAAAACCAACTCCTGGATTCATTGATTTTTTGGAGGGTTTTTTGTGTCTCTATCTCCTTCAGTTCTGCTCTGATCTTAGTTATTTCTTGCCTTCTGCTAGCTTTTGAATGTGTTTGCTCTTGCTTCTCCAGTTCTTTTAATTGTGATGTTAGAGTGTCAATTTTAGATCTTTCCAGCTTTCTCTTGTGGGCATTTAGTGCTATAAATTTCCCTCTACACACTGCTTTAAATGTGTCCCAGAGATTCTGGTATGTTGTATCTTTGTTCTCATTGGTTTCAAAGAACATCTTTATTTCTGCCTTCATTTCGTTATGTACCCAGTAGTCATTCAGGAGCAGGTTGTTCAGTTTCCATGTAGTTGAGCGGTTTTGATTGAGTTTCTTAGTCCTGAGTTCTAGTTTGATTGCACTGTGGTCTGAGAGACAGTTTGTTATAATTTCTGTTCTTGTACATTTGCTAAGGAGTGCTTTACTTCCAATTATGTGGTCAATTTTGGAATAAGTGTGATGTGGTGCTGAGAAGAATGTATATTCTGTTGATTTGGGGTGGAGAGTTCTATAGATGTCTATTAGGTCCGCTTGGTGCAGAGATGAGTTCAATTCCTGAATATCCTTGTTAACTTTCTGTCTCGTTGATCTGTCTAATGTTGACAGTGGAGTGTTGAAGTCTCCCATTATTATTGTATGGGAGTCTAAGTCTCTTTGTAAGTCTCTAAGGACTTGCTTTATGAATCTGGGTGCTCCTGTATTGGGTGCATATATATTTAGGATAGTTAGCTCTTCCTGTTGAATTGATCCCTTTACCATTATGTAATGGCCTTCTTTGTCTCTTTTGATCTTTGACGCTTTAAAGTCTATTTTATCAGAGACTAGGATTGCAACCCCTGCTTTTTTTTTGTTCTCCATTTGCTTGGTAGATCTTCCTCCATCCCTTTATTTTGAGCCTATGTATGTCTCTGCATGTGAGATGCGTCTCCTGAATACAGCAGACTGATGGGTCTTGACTCTTTATCCAGTTTGCCAGTCTGTGTCTTTTAATTGGACCATTTAGTCCATTTACGCTTAAGGTTAATATTGTTATGTGTGAACTTGATCCTGCCATTATGATATTAACTGGTTATTTTCCTCGTTAGTTGATGCAGTTTCTTCCTAGCCTCGATGGTCTTTACATTTTGGCATGTTTTTGCAATGGCTGGTACCGGTTGTTCCTTTCCATGTTTAGGGCTTCCTTCAGGGTGTCTTGTAAGGCAGGCCTGGTGGTGACAAAATCTCTAAGCATTTGCTTATCTGTAAAGGATTTTATTTCTCCTTCACTTATGAAACTTAGTTTGGCTGGATATGAAATTCTGGGTTTAAAATTCTTTTCTTTAAGAATGTTGAATATTGGCCCCCGCTCTCTTCTGGCTTGTAGAGTTTCTGCTGAGAGGTCTGCTGTTATTCTGATGGGCTTCCCTTTGTGGGTAACCCCACCTTTCTCTCTGGGTGCCCTTAAGATTTTTTCCTTCATTTCAACTTTGGTGAATCTGGCAATTATGTGTCTTGGAGTTGCTCTTCTCGAGGAGTATCTTTGTGGCGTTCTCTGTATTTCCTGAATTTGAATGTTGGCCTGCCCTACTAGGTTGGGGAAGTTCTCCTGGATGATTTCCTGAAGAGTGTTTTCCAACTTGGTTCCATTTTCCCCCTCACTTTCAGGCACCCCAATCAGACGTAGATTTGGTTTTTTTACATAATCCCATACTTCTTGCAGACTTTGTTCATTTCTTTTTCTTCTTTTTTCTTTTGGTTTCTCTTCTTGCTTCGTTTCATTCATTTGTTCCTCAATTGCTGATACTCTTTCTTCCAGTTGATCGAGTCGGTTACTGAAGCTTGTGGATGTGTCACGTATTTTTTGTGTCGTGGTTTTCATCTCTGTCATTTCGTTTATGATCTTCTCTGCATTAATTATTCTAGCTATCAATTCTTCCACTCTTTTTTCAAGATTTTTAGTTTCTTTGTGCTGGGTACGTAATTCCTCCTTTAGCTCTGAGAAGTTTGATGGACTGAAGCCTTCTTCTCTCATCTCGTCAAAGGCATTCTCTGACCAGCTTTGATCCATTGCTGGCGATGAGCTGCGCTCCTTTCAAGGGGAGATGTGCTCTTATTTTTTGAATTTCCAGTTTTTCTGCCCTGCTTCTTCCCCATCTTTGTTGTTTTATCTACCTCTGGTCTTTGATGATGGTGATGTACTGATGGGGTTTTGGTATAGGTGTTCTTCCTGTTTGATAGTTTTCCTTCTAACAGTCAGGACCCTCAGCTGTAGGTCTGTTGGAGATTGCTTGAGGTCCACTCCAGACCCTGTTTGCCTGGGCATCAGCAGCAGAGGTGGCAGAAGATAGAATATTGCTGAACAGCGAGTGTACCTATCTGATTCTTACTTTGGAAGCTTCCTCTCAGGGGTGTACTCCACCCTGTGAGGTGTGGGGTGTCAGACTGCCCCTAGTGGGGGATATCTCCCAGTTAGGCTACTCAGGGGTCAGGGACCCACTTGAGCAGGCTGTCTGTCCATTCTCAGATCTCAACCTCCGTGTTGGGAGATCCATTGCTCTCTTCAAAGCTGTCAGACAGAGTCATTTGCGTCTGCACAGGTTTCTGTTTGTTTTTTTGTTGTTGTTGTTTAGCTGTGCCCTGTCCCCAGAGGTGGAGTCTACAGAGACAGGCAGGTATCCTTGAGCTGCTGTGAGCTCCACCCAGTTCGAGCTTCCCAGCGGCTTTGTTTACCTACTTAAGCCTCAGCAATGTCGGGCACCCCTCCCCTAGCCTCGCTGCTGCCTTGTGGTTAGATCGCAGACTGCTGTGCTAGCAATGAGGGAGGCTCTGTGGCCGTGGGACCCTCCCGACCAGGTGTGGGTACAATCTCCTGGTGTGCCCGTTTGCTTAAAGCACAGTATTGGGGTGGGAATTACCCAATTTTCCAGGTGTTGTGTGTCTCAGTTCCCCTGGCTAGGAAAAGGGATTCCCTTCCCCCTTGCGCTTCCCAGGTGAGGCAATGCCTCACCCTGCTTCAGCTCTCGCTGGTCGGGCTGCAGAGGCTGACCAGCACCGATTGTCTGGCACTCCCTAGTGAGATGACCCCAGTACCTCAGTTGAAAATGCAGAAATCACCGGTCTTCTGTGTCGCTCGCGCTGGGAGTTGGAGACTGGAGCTGTTCCTATTCGGACATCTTGCTCCGCCTCCTAGATGAATTACGTAATTTTTTAAATTATTTTGAAAACTATAGAGTAGCCTAAAAAATGATGCTATGTGAAAAAAAAAAAAAGTTCTCGAAACATTATTTCACAGTGTGATATCATACACTGAAAATACGCGTATTTATAGTATTTAAAATTATCAGGTCAGATGAATTTGTCCAGCATGAGCAAAAGTTCAGTGTACTGAAATAAAATAGTGGAGAATATTAACATGTAGAGTGGATGCCAAGCTGCTCAGTACAGTTGTGTAGGTTGTACACTGCACGTTTATGGGAACCAGTCATATCACTCTAGGTGAAGGGCAACCCCAGAAGTTGTGTAGCTCACAACCTGTGTGATTGTATATGGCAATTGGATAAAGAGAAAGTACTTGTATAAGGCCGAGAAAGACTAGTATTAGAGATAGGAACAGAAGTGGGAAAGAATGTGACACAGAAGTCGCAGAAGTAGAATATTTCTCTAGAAGGGAGCAAGAAACTATGTCTGAAAGCTCTGAAGAGATCTAATAGTTTAATACCCCATAAGACTGTCTGACTGAAATGCAGTCTCCATCTCTAGGTAAAATTGCCATATTTAACCTATAAAAATATATTATTTCAAATATTGCATGAAACACATGTGCCAAAACATTATTCATTGTTGATCTCAAATTCAAATTTCACTGGGTGCCTTGTATTTTATCTGGCAAACTTATCTGTAGAGGTAGTGACTCAGGGAATGGTAATCTATTGGAGGGAAACTTTTTTAGCCAAAGCTTTTAAATTATTTCTGCCATTGCTCTTTACACTCATTGCCTCTTTTGGAGACAAGATTTTCCTCTGTGTTATAGCCTACTACCACTTTTCCTCTTGGAGCCTGTCCCAGCAGCATCCTGGTCCAAGATATTCCCCAGGAAGCATTTTTGGATGCTGTGTCAGACGACCTTCAGTGCCTTTTGACTGGGAAAATCCATAGACAGTAACACTTTTAAATTAAAAACTGCACATTAACAAAGTGCTTCATGGGCAAAGCCAGAGCAAGAGGACGAAAGTGTGAGCATCAGGAAGAATCACCTCCTTCTGGTTGTTCCTGATGAGCCTTCAGCCTGGCCTTACTGCCTCAATTTCCAGTGTAGCATCTTCCTCCCACTGCCAGAAAGAGCCTTGAAGGACACGCCCTCCAATGACTTCTCCTTGGTCTCAGTAAAATTAAAGCTCTCACCGCGGGGTGGGAGGCCCTATGTTATGGGCCTTTGCCCACCCTCTAGCCTGCTGGCAGCTCCCCAAAGGTCCAGGCAGGTGCCTGCCCTGTGGCCTTTGCACTTCCTCTTGCACTGGCCTCCTCTCTCACTACTGAGGGTCGCTGCTCAAATGTCACCAATCAGAGAAGCCCTCCCCGCACTGAACCCACTTACTCTATCCCTGTTACTCTTCTTTGTTGCATTTTGTTCATAGCTCTCACCACCCTCCACAGTATGTACTGATGCTGTCACCCACCAACCATGTCTAGAGTGGGAGAAGAAACACCATCTAATTTAGTCCTGCTGTACCCATTGTGCCTGGAGTCATGCCTGTCTCTTGGTGAGCACTCCATTCATTCATGATAAAGTGTTCACTTCCAGTTAGAGATGCGCGGAGCCTCCTCCACACAGCAAAGAGGGCACGATGGAGGGAGGAGAGCAGATAGCCAGGAAGGGACAGGATTCAGGGAGAACAAGTTCTAGAGCATGGGACCCTGTAGACCCTCGGACAGCCCCTCCCATGGGGGTAAGCCCCCCTCTGGCACATGGTTGACATGTTCTTCTGACTGGAACAATCCTCTGTGGAGACCTCAGTGCCACACCATGACTGATGCCACCTTCCCAGGGCTGGAGGGAAAGGACCTTGTTTTGGATGATGGTGGTGACTGGTTCAATTCCTTTTTTTCTTTTCACCTTAATCTCCCTCCTTTCTCACTTTTCCTGCCAGATTCTCTTTGTAGCACATTCTTCCTTTCTTACCAACCAGCCCTCTGACTTTTACTCCTGCCTCACTCATAACCATGTGCAGAAAAATCCTTCCATGACACTCCACCCCTTTTAGCCACCCTCCTCTCCTCTTGGCAGATGCAACAGTGGAGAGTGGCCTCCATTTGTAACCACTGTCTCGCCTTCGATCACACTTCGACCTTCGGAGTTAGGACTTCTGTCCCCACCAACATGTGGAAATCTGTCTCTCTAAGGTCACCAAAAAATACCTATCAAGCAGACTCTTAGGTTTAAACTACTAGATCACCTCAGAGTTTTCAGACATAGTTTATTTCTCCCTCCCAGAGAAATATTCTGTGGCTTCTGTGTCACATCATTCCCAGTTCTGTTCCTATCTCTAACACTAGTCTTTCTTAGCCTTACACAAGTATTTTCTCTTTCCCCAGTTGCCACGTACAGTCACACAGGTTGTGCACTACACAACTTCTGGGGTTGCCCTTCACCTAGACTGTGATATGACCAATGTCTGGAAATGTACAGTGTACAGTCTGCATAACTGTACAGAGCTGCTCTGTATCCATCTACATATTATATTCTCCACAATTTCATTTCAGTGCACTTAACTCCTCACTCTTCATGTTCACACTGGGCAAATTCATCTGATCTGATACTTTCAAATGTTCTGTATACGATGATATTTCCCAAATTGACATCCCCAGTTCATGCTTCTGTTCTTGTGCAACAGACCTGTATTTTTATTGCCATTCTGGATATTTCCCTTTGGATGTCCCACAGGCACTTCAAATTCAGCATTTCAAAACTTAACTCAGTATATTTATCACCCGTTGAACCAGATGTTCTCCTATATACCCTACTTCATTTAATGAGTCTATTATCCACCTGTGACACGAGTCAGACATCGAAGAGTCATGCTTTTCAATATTCTCACCACCCAGTATGATTTATCACCAGGTTCTGCCAAATAAGCGTATCTCTGCCTCTCCTTCCCCCACCTCCACTCTTCCAGATATGCCCCTCTTCATCACCCTTAGGCTATTGCAGAAGGTTCCAATTTCATCTCTCCATCTGCAATCCATCTTCCACATCATACCCCAAATTGTCTTAATAAAAATACAAATCTGGTCTTGTCAGTTCCCTACTTAAAACTCTCATTATCTTAAAAATTACATCTCGTCTTTGACAAGCAGTGCCCTCTACAATGTGGCCTCCTGCTGATGCTCAGATTCATATCATGCCAGTTTCCACCTATACCTCCTGCTCCAGCCATACCAGCTATTGCCATTACAGAGAAAACCAGACGCCTGGTACAGTTTCATGTTTTTGCGCAAGCCAGTCTCATGATAGGACTTGTACTCCAGGCTACCTGGAAAACCCTCAAAATCAAGTCCTCTGTAAACTCACCACTTGGCTCAGACCAGGCTAGCCACTCTGCTCTCTGTGCCACCATGTAAATATGTGTATAACTCTATGCTTTTCCTTATCCCACTACATTGTAATTGTTTTGTTTGCATGATGGTCTGTGTGATTGCTTGAGGACCAAGCTCATATCTTGTTCGAATTTGCATCCTCTGTGCCTGGCCTAGTGCCTGAGGTAGATTATGTATTCCACAATTACATGCTGATGAGTGATGAAAAGTTATATGCGTCACCATATAAATAATACAAGGAATGGAAACATTTTGTATGTTTGGAATTAGTGGTTCTAAGTCTTCCCTGAGAGAATGCCTAATTTACATACATGGAAAGGAGAGAATCTTTCACCAAGCCTCTTTCAATATTGTCCCTTTTGCCCATATTTCATCTGGTGTGAACAAATAATAAGCCAACTGCAGCCAACAGATGTCTCCTGTAATATGTCTAAGTTGCAAGCATGTGACAAGGAGGAACTCAGGAAGGGTTGCAAGTTGCCAGGCCAGGGTGAATGACTGGGTGGATAGAAATAGATGCAGAGGATGGGTGAATTAGAAGTCCAGGCAATTAAATGGCACTAAAGGAAGAGGGGGTCAGGGTTCACAGGAGGACAGAAGCTGCAACTAAGAAACAGCCAAAGAGTTCTGCTAATGGGCCAAGCAGAGGCCCAAGAAGATATTGCTGAGGCTACTTGAAAGAGAACCTGCCCTTCAGAATCCAAGTTAGAGGTCAGGCAAAAGCTGGCTAAAAGTTTTAGTCTGATAAAACGATGGGAAGAAGGAGGAGGAGGAACAAACACTTATATCATAGTACTCACTATGTGACAAATACCGTTCTAAGTTACCTTTACAGGTGTTAACAACATTCCTAGGAGTTACTTTCCCAAATTTTACAGATTAGGGAAATTGAGTCCCAAAGAGCTGAAATATCATTTCCAAAGCTGCATAGTAAGTTGTGGAGCCAGAATTTAAACCAAGGAATTCTAGCTCCTGGGAGCAGGCACTCTCAACAATATGCTGCCTCCCAGAAGTAAATTTCTGAGTCAAATTGTGTTTGATTTTTAATGATCTTTTTCCATATTACCAAATTGTCTGAGAAAAGGGTTGAAACACCTGATCTTCAGAAGCAAAGTATAAGGCTGAGCCTTTTCTCACACCTATGCCAACTGCGAGCACCATCATGTTTCATTCTTGCCTGTCAGATATACAAAAAGTGGTCCCTATTCTCAGAATTCCATTACTGATAAAATCATCATTTTTATACATATTTTTATTTTTGCGAATTTATTGTTCATGCTGTTGGTTCTTTTTTTTCTTCTGGCATCCATCTTTAATGGTGATTTTAAAGCAATCTTATATTTTAAGTTTACTAACCTTTTGACTCTTATATGGGTTGCTAATTATTATACAATTTTGTCTTTGTATTATGTATAGAGTGTTTTTTACCGTACTCAAATCTTGAGTTTTTCATAGTCAAATCTATCTCCCTAGAATTTTAACTATGAAACTTTATTATTTTATACATAATTTTCATTACTACTAATTACTTCATGATTATTCTTCATTGTAATATATTACTATAATTTATACATATTTTATATACAAAGGAAAGCACAGACTTTCACAAACATTTACGTAATCTCGTTCAAATTTCACCTTTGTAACTTTTGGCTGCAAATGTATTCAGATCATTTAAAAACGCATCTCGAAAACAACTAGCAACTCTTCCCACATTCTCTCTCTAACTCCCTAGTTATTTATAGTTCTGAAAGTTTAAGCATTTTATCACTTACATTTAAGTCTACGATCCATTGTGAATTAATTTTTGTGCAGCATAAGGTAAGAATCTAGGTTATTTTTTCCCAAATAGAATTTTCCCCAGCAGCATTTATTGAAAGGAATGTATTTTCCCCATAGGAATACCTGAGGACATTGTGGAAAATCAATTAAGCATATAAGTATGGATTCGTTTTTTAACTCTCTTCTGTTCCATGGATCATTTTATGTTTACACCATACCACACTGTCTTAATTACTATAGCTTTATAGTAGGTCTTAAAATGAGGGAGTTTATGCTCTTTATTTCTCTTTCTAAAAAATGTTTTGGATATCCATGTATTTTGTCTATTTATATAAATTTTAAACTCACCATGTCAATTTCTTTAAAAAAAAAAAAAAGGATTGCTAATAGTTTGATATTTCACTGAATCTGTAGATTACTTTGGGTAGAACTGGTATCTTAACAATATTGACTCTTTAAATTGATTAACATGGTGTAAGTCTCCATTTATTAATTACCCTTGGCAACTTTTCTACATCATTTATTAAATGTATTCCTAATTTTATGTTATTGTCAATAGTATGTTTTATCTCGTTTTCTAAATGTTTATTGCTAGAACATAGAAATACTATTGGGTTTTGAATATTGGCCTTTATCCTACAACCTTATTAAATTAATTTATTATTCCTACTAGATTTTTGTAGATTACATAAGCTCATGTTGTCTGCAAATAATGACACTTTGCTTTTTCTTTTCCAATGTTTATAACTTTTTTTCCTTGCTTTACTACACTGGCTAGGATGTCTAGTAAAATTATAAATATAGAAGTGCTGAAGCAGAAATTCTTAATTTATTCCTGATCTTAAGCAGGAAGCGCAAAGCTTTTCATCACTGATATGTGCAGTAGTTTTTAGGGGTCTTAACCAGGTCAAGAAATTTTCTTTCTGAAAATCATCATTCATTGAGATTATTTTAATTATGAATGAGTGTTGAATGTTGTCAAATGTTTTTGGCAACTTTCAAAGTGATTGTGTGTTTTCTTCTTTATTTTATTAATATGATAAGTTACATTAATTGATTTTCAAATATTAAATCAATCTTGCTTTTCTGGAATGAAACCCCACTTCCCCATAATCATGTCTCATCCTTCACATATACAATTAGATTTGATTTGCGAACTTTTTAAAAGGATCTCTGTGTCCATGTTCATTAGAGATACTAGTCTGTAGTTCTGTCTTTTCTGGACTTTTTCTTCAGTTTGGGTAACAAGGTAATAGTGGCCTCACAAAATAAGCTAAAATGTTTTTCCTCCTCCTTTATTTTTGAAAGGGTTTTGTAAGAGTAGCTTTATTTTCTTTTTTACATATTTGATAAGAGACATCTAGGACTAGAGTTTTCTGTATAGGAAAATTTCAAGTCATAAATTCCACTCTGATATGATTTCGCTCTGTATCCCCTCCCAAATCTCATGTCAAATTGCAATTCCCAACTTTGGGGGAGAGACCTGGTGGGAGGTGACTGGACCATAGGGGTGTTTTTCCCCCTTGCTGTTTTCGTGATAGTGACTGAGTTCTCATGAGATCTTGTTGTTTAAAAGTGTAGCACTTCCGCTTCATGATCTCTCTGTTTCCTGTCATGATGTGGAGATGTACTTGCTTCCCCTCTGCCCTTCTGTCATAATTGAAAGTTTCCTAAGGCCTCCCAGCCGTGCTTTCTGTATAGCCTGTGGAACTGTGAGTCAATTAAACCTCCCTTCTGCATAAATTACCCAGTCTCGGGTAGTCCTTATAGCAGTGTGAAAATGGACTATTACAAAAAATTGGTATCAGGAGTGGGGTATTGTTATAAAGATACCTGAAAATGTGGAAGCAACTTTGGAACTGGGTAATGGGCGAAGGCTGGAACAATGTGGAGGGGTTCGAAGAAGGCAGGAAGATGAGGGAAAGTTTTGAACCTCCTAGAGATTTGTTGAATGGTGGTAACCAAAATGCTGATAGTGATATGGACAATAAAGTCCAGGTTAAGGTGGTCTCAGATGTAGATGAGGAACTTACTGGGAACTGGAATAAAGGTCACTCTTGCCATGCTTTAGCAAAGAGACTGGTGGCACTGTGCCCCTGCTCTAGAGATCTGTGGAACTTTGAACTTGAGAGAGATGATTTAGGATAGCTGGCAGAAGAAATTTCTAAGTTTCTGGCAGAAGAAATTTCTAAGCTTCTGGCAGAAGGAATTTCTAAGCAGCAAAGCATTCAAGATTTGACCTGGCTACTTCTAACAGCATATACTCATTTGCATTTGCAAAGAGGTGATCTGAACCTGGAAGTTACATTTAAAAGGGAAGGAGAGCATAAAAGTTTAGAGTATTTGTAGTCTGACCATGAAGTAGAAAAAAAAATCCCATTTTCAGTGGATAAATTCAAGCCAGCTGCAGAAATTTGCGTAAGTAAAGAAGAGATGAATGTTAATAGCCAAGACAATGAAGAAAATGTTTCTGGGGCATTTCAGGGACCTTCACAGCAGCCGCTCTTATCACAGGCCTGGAAGCCTAGGAGGGAAAAAAATGGTTTTCTAGGTCAGGTCCAGGGCCCCAGTGTTCTGTGCAGCCTCAAGACATGGTGCCCTGTATTTCAGCCACTCTAGCTACAGTCATGGCTAAAAGGGCCCAAGGTACAGCTCAGTCCATTGCCTCAGAGGGTTCAAGCCCCAAGCCTTGGCAGTTTCCATGTGGTCTTGGGCCTGTGGGTGCACAGAAGGCAAGAGTTGAGGTTTGGGAGCCTAGATTTCAGAGGATGTATGGAAACACCTAGATGTCCAAGTGGAAGTCTGCTGCAGGGTCAGAGCTCTGATGGAGAACCTCTACTAGGGCAATGTGGAGAAAAAATGTGGGGTTGGAGCCCCCACATAGCGTCCCCAGTGGGGCACTGTGTAGTGGAGCTGTGAGAAGGGGGCCATCGTTCTCCAGACCCCAGAATGGTAGATCCACTGACAGCTTGCACCGTGTACCTGGAAAAGCTGCAGGCACTCAGTGCCAGCACATGAAAGCAGCCACGAGGTCTGTGTACTTTGCAGAGCCACAGGGACAGAGCTGCCTAAGGCCTTGGGGAGCCCACCGCTTGCATCAGTGTGGCCTTGATGTAAGACATGGAATCAAAGGAGATTATTTTGGAGCTTTAAGATTTAATGACTGCCCTGTTGGGTTTTGGACTTGCATGGGACCTGTAGTCACTGTGTTTTGACTGATTTCTCCCTCTTAGAGTGGGTCTATTTACCCAATGCCTCTACCCCCGTTATATCTTGAAAGTAACTAACTTGTTTTTAATTTTACAGGCTGATAGGCAGAAGGGACTTGCCTTGTCTCAGATGAGACTTTGGACTTGGCCTTTGATGAATACTGGAATGAGATAAGACTGGGGACTGTTGGGAAGGCATGATTGTGTTTTGAAATGTGAGAAGGACATGGTGTTTGGGAGGAACCAGGGGTAGAACAATATGGCTTGGCTCTGTGTCACCACCAAAATCTCAGGTCAAATTGTAGTTCCCCATATTGGAGACAGAACCTGGTGGGAGGTGAATGGATCATGGTGGTGGACTTCCCCCTTGTTATTCTCATGATAGTAAGCGATCCTGAGAGCTGGTTGTTTAAAAGTGTGTATCACCTCCCCCTTCACTTTCTCTTTCTCTCTCTCCTGCCACATGCTTTCTCCCCCTTCAACATTCTGCCATGATTGTAAGTTTCCTGAGCCTCCCAGTCATGCTTCCTATACAGCTTGCAGAACTGTGAGTAAATTAAACCTCTTTTCTTCATAAATTACCCAGCCTCAGGGAGTTCTTTAGAGCAATGCGAGAACAGACTAGTATACACTCCCTTAATTAATATAGAGCTATTCAAGTTTTGTATTCCTATTTTGGTAATTTGTGTTTCTCATTTCTATTTTAGCAATTTGTATTTTTCAAGGAATGTAGCCATTTTATCTTAATAGATTTTCAAATTCACTGGCATAAAGTTAATATTCTGTTGTTGCCTTTTTATTATCTATAAGTTCTATAGTAATGTCCCCTCTCTCATTGCCATTGTTATTTTAGTCTTCTGTGAACATCAATGAAATCAAGATGGTTGACGTTGTTGTTCACATATTCTATCTTTGCTGGATTTTTGCTTAGTCGTTCTTTTGATTGTTGTTGTTGTTGTTGTTGAAACAGGCTCACCCTCTGTCACCCAGGCTGAAGGGCAGTGGCACAATCATAGCTTACGGAAGCCTTGACCTCTCAGCCTCAAGTCATCTTCCCACCTCAGATTCCTGAGTGATTGAGACTACAGACATGCATCACCATGTCTGGCTACTTTTTAAAATTTGTTTGTAAAGATGGGGTCTTGCTATGTTGCCCATGTTGATCTTGAACTCCTGGGTTCAAGTCAGCTTCCTGCCTCAGCCTCCCAAACTGCTGGCATTACAGGCATAAGACACCATGCCTGGCCTTTTCAATTGTTGAGAAAGTAGCATTAGACTCTCCAACCGTCATTGTGGAATTGTCTATTTCTCCCACGAACTTTGTCAATATTTGCTTCATGTCCTCTGAAACTCTGTTATTAGGTGCATGCACATCTATGATTGTTAGAAGCAGCAGTGACTTCCAGAAACTTCAATTATTCTCTGGGAATTATCAACTTCAGAGTTACAGGCAGCTGAAAATATCGGTAACATACACTTGCATTTCCAATAATTTTTTACAGCTTTATTTTCCTACGTTAAACTTCTTTCTACTCAAAAAAAACCTTAAAATTGTTCCTGTTTTACTTGAACAACATTTTACAACTGTAAGTACAAGCAATACCTACATGATCATAATAAACATTGAATATTTATTTAGTAAAAATTATCACATATAAGAAGAATGTGGGCTACATAAGACGAATGGGAGGAAGGAAGTGTAAAATTGGGGATGGGGTATAGAATTAGTATGGCAGCTAAATTTTCATCTTCCTTAGTAGGAAGTGAATTGATAATCTAATATTAATGGTCAAGAAATAAAAACTTAGGTATATTATATACAAACATAGAAATAACTACAAGAGGAAACATTTAAGAGTTGAAATTGTTTGTTCTGGAGAGAGGCACTAGGTTTCTTCTGGAGACAGGTACTTGGGTATAGGGAAGGGTGGAAGAGAAGGAGCCAGAGAATGCTGGTTTTATTAGTCCTGCGTTATTATTTGACTCTTTACATATACTTCGATAAAACCAAAATTTTACTTAAATGTAATTTAAATGTAACTCAAAGTGTGATTCCACTTGTGTAGACGGTCATACAAGTACCATATCCAGGGAATATTCAATAGAAGAAAAGAAACAGTGGCTGCTTGACAGGTCCTGGTTTCATAGCAGAGACATAATTTAACTTGAATTCTAAAATATGAGAGCAAGTGACATTAGATTTCAGTTGGTGATATTACTAGGTTATAAGTGTTTTCTAGGGAAGATACATACCCATGACAACTTACAGGCCTGAATTCTTAGTGACATTTCCTGTCCCAAGGCTGATTCAATTCTCAGACTAACAATTATTGCCTTTCTCCAATATCCTTTTTCATTTCTGTAACACCAAAGAACTTTCTGCCCTAGAATTGTTCTGGCCCTTCCAACACAGCTGACATGTGATGTTATGGCAAATTCAGAGACTCAGGTTTCTCCTGAGAAATCTGAACATCTTTTCCAATTAATTATATTAAATAGTACATAATTTTTCTTTGAGGATTCAGAAAGCCCCTGAGTTAAGTTTGCCTAAGTAAATTAGAAGCAACAACTTAGAAATAGCAGGACTCTGAAGGGGCTGAACACTTACCTAAGCAACTATACTGTGGAATGTAATGAAAAGGTGATTTTAGCATTTTTCCACTATACCTTAAATATTTTTCTGGGTCTAATTCCTCACTAGGATGAAATTTGAGACAAGTTACATGAATCTTCAGGTAACTCTCTATTTCAGTGATTAAAATGGACATTTCCCTGTAATAGAAGTGACTTTAATCTGGAGTTAAATTCACTCTCTCCTGAAGTTCAAAACTAATAGGTACAAAGTTTTGAAGTCAAGAGAGTCAGTGTTGTCAGAGTACTTATTCTTTCCTATTGCATATTTTTATATGTTCTCCCCCAACCTCAATTTATGACCTTGCCAGCTTTGGAAGAAGGAAGGAACAGAAATGTTTTACAGTGGTGAGTCTGTTTCATACTCTCTGATCCTTGCAGCCAGGGTCTCTCATGGGGTCTTTGCACAGTTTGAAGGATCCCACCTCTTTTATCTCTGACAATCTTCAATAACTATTTCCACAGAGTAGGTGCTCCATCCTCCCTAGTTGGTCATATATCTCTTTCCTTAGTCCTTAGACACCTAGCTCAAAGGGAAATGTCTTTCTGCTAAGATCTCTTCTCCTCTCTCGTTTTTCCTCATGAAACTCTCAGGAAATCCCCACACTGATCTCTATTGCACGTGTCCCACAACTGGGAAACACTTGCTCAGCCTGAGCCCCATCAAACATTTTGAGTGCCAACTGCCCACAGAAGATGCTGCTCTTTCACTCTTCCATTAAACAGATTTGTTGGCCCATAGCTCACCACGTAGATTTCCCAGGAGGATGTTAGCAACAATCCATTATGTCACTTAAACTGCAGGGGACACATGAGGCACTCTGTACCTGGTCCTGTTGTATCCTCATTGTCTTGATTTGAGAGGATGGAGGTAGGGAAAGGCATCACAGGACACTAATATTTCTTTTTAAGAATAACGAATAATCTCTTATTGTCAATTGTTTTGTACCCTTGATGTGGGTGAGAGATGTAAGAGGCAGAAAACCAAATTATGATTACCCCCCGGTAAATCCTTCATCACTGTAAGTGGTAAACATGGAGATGTGGTGCTCATATCCTCTTTCATGAAAGGACATTTATTGCCCAATTGCTGGGAATGCTGTCTGTGAAGTCTTTAGATAACAGTCCTTTAGGAATTGATCCACCCAAGGTCACATCCTTTTTGGGGATGGCCAACATGATGGAGGCAGAGGTATCGAGGACCACCTATTTTGTCGCAACATGGAACAACTTTGACAGATCATTTTGTAGGGTATGCTGAGGCTGCTGGGCCTACATCACAGCTCAGTTTCTTCCCCTTCCCAGTCCTGCTGCATCCTTCTACCTTTCACATATATGGATGCCAATGGCACTACTTAATAAACATCTAGATGACTAACCTGTATGTCAAAGTCAGGTCCTGGAGAACAAAAACTGTGACGATAGGTCTCATACCAGCGAGCAATGTGACACTTATCAAATCTTGGTGCTCTCACCAAAATTTCTATATTTATATCTTAAAACACCATTTGAGCAAAAAAGAACAAATACAGGCCTTACTTAATAACCTTATGCTGAGACGGAATATTTATCATAATAAAAACACTTTTACCTTGGTATAATTTTCACATGAAATGTCAAACATTATATTCTAGTATTAAATCTATTTGAATTATTCATCCCTTATTCTTTTGTGCTACATATATACTCTGCTTTTATCACAGTATATTATAATTATCTGAAGTACCAGACCTTGGTTTATCAAAGACAAGAACTCTCTCTTATTTGTAGATATGAAAAGACTTAAGACAGAATTACTAGTACTTAGAAATTAAGAAATATAACTTGGGAAATAAAAAAATTATATCAGAAATGATGACAAAATTAGAAAGAACAAGAACAAGAAAACACAAAAATTATTCCTTAAGAAAAGCAAAAGGTAAAGAAGATAAAAAATTAAAAATCTAAAATAAATGTAACAAGAGAAAAAATTAATAACAAATATTGAATATAAGCAAAGAAGATTTAACATGCAGATACTATGAGTCTCCGAACAAGAAAACAAATCAAGAGGAAAGAGCAAATAAGAAAGAATAATCAAGGAAACTCTCCTTAACTTGAGTATGTTATTTGAAACTACATACAAAACCAAGAAAAGTACATACCTGAGAATACTGACTCAGAGTGACCAATGCCAAGAAAGTCTAGTAAAACGACTGCACTTTGAAGAAAAAATTTAAAAATCCTTTGGACAGCTAGGCAAAAAAGCAAGAGATTAATAAGGGAAAATATTAGATTATTATTAGACTTTTCAACAGTAATGTTTAACGCCAGAAGCAAATGAAGTAACATATTTAGAATACTTCAGGAAAAAAAAAAATGTGAGTCGAGGATTTTAATATCCTAAAAACTCTCTTTCGAGTATAGAGTACACATACAAACTGTTACCAACATGTAAGAACTCAAACATGTTCCCAGGAGCCCTTGTGAGAAATCTATTGAGTGTAAGTTTTAGGAAACAAAGTGACCAAAGGAATATTGATATAAGAACTGATGGTGAATATAAAACATATAATTACTTATAGAAGTAATTTTAAATTTAAATTTAATACATATTTACACACAGAAGAAAAATTGAGCTGTCTTCACCAAAGAGACTTAGGTATAAAGGCCAAGAAAGAAGCAATGATTTTTCCTAACAGTCAAATTTTATCTAAAATATTATTTACCACTAAAATAAACCAGAACTTCTTGGCTGATTTCAGGTTTGGGGCAAGAAGTGAACCAAACAAACCTGAAACATCTTGTCATATGAAGAAGACATGAGGACATATGTCCTCAGACAGTGAGGAAGCCATTCAAAACTATTAGGGTCATATCAAAAGAACTCAGAAACCAGCTTGAAGAAGCTTCTCTCCGCAAAAGACGAAACAATTTGAGCCTCCAAATAAATACAATTTCAACTGACTGAAACTCAGAGAATATGTTTAAGTCCATGAGTATATAATAATATTTCAATCTAATTGGTTTCCTTAGAAGATGATAGGTAATAAACTCATAATTTTTAAAACAGGTTAAATAAAAGAAAAAATCAATAATCTATCCTTCTTCCCGTGTGAGAATTGTACCAGAATAACAAAATTGTAAATGACATAAAGTACCACTTTATAAAAGTTTTCTAACAAATAAATAAAAAGTAGCAATACCATTAGAATACGAATTAACGAATTTAGGCATTGAGCACCAACAGCTACTAATATCACGGAAAGAGAGACAACTATACATTTTATGCCTCCTGATGAAAGAACATAATACCACCTGCAGTGCTGACAGCAGGATTAAGCAAGTCTCTGGATTCAACTATCAATTTACAAAAATACTGAGAACAGAGGAACCTTTTAACCTACACCAAGAGAATGCAAAATTTAGACTGCGACAAACTCTTGGGAGGAAAATAAACTGTATGAAAAATAAAAGAATAGGAGAATGACTTACAGATTAAAGAAGACATAAAAATATGTCTATCAGTTAATGACAAGGCTATTAGCAATTTCTAGGGTGCACATGAGGATAATAAAGCTATGAAGAAAAATAAAGAAGTGAATAATATAAAGTCAGGATAATCATTACTTATTGGGGTAGGGAGGCTGTGATTTTCAATCACACATAAAGAAACTTCTGAAGTGACTGTCACAGTTTTATTTCTTTACTGAGTGGTAGTTACAATACTGTTTGATTTACTACTCATTAAGTTATATCTAATATGTGTTTTTCTGTTTCTACAATGAAACGTTTTTTTAAAAAAGTAATAAAGTGAATTCTTGGAAGAATTAAGAGAGTTACATGGGCATTGAAGCCTCAAACCTCTGAATACTGGAACTTACCAACCCATCAAATAGTTTCAACATAATCCCCATCAGAATCCTAGACGAATTCTTAGTAGAAATTGACAAGTTGATTTTAAAATTCACATGGAATTGCAAGAGACCCAGAACAGCCAAAACAATCTTGAAAAAGAACAATGTAGGAGGACTCATGCCTCCTGGTTTCAAAATACGCTACAAAGCAATGTTAATTAAGACAGTGTGCTACTGGCACAAGGATAGACAAATAGATCAGTGGCATAGAATTGATAGAGTCCAGAAACCATGTGTCTGTGGTCCACTGATTGTCAACAAGGGTGCCAAACTATTCAATGGGGAAAGAATAGTCTTTTCAGTAAATGGGTGCTGGGACAACTGGATAGCCTCTTGCAAAAGCAGTAATTTAGACCCTCACCTCATGCAAAATTTAACTCAGAATGGAGTTTAAAATTACAAAAATTAATTCAAAATGGATCGAACACCTACATGTAAGAGCCCAAATGATAAAACTTTTAAAGGAAAACAGAGGTAAATCTTCATGACCCCCAATTTGGCAAAACATTCTTAGCTATAATACAAAAAGCATGAGCAACAAAAGAAAAAAAATACATAATTTGGACTTCATAAAAAAGAAAAATCTTTGTGGCTTAAAGGATGCCATTAAGAATGTGAAAATACAACACAAAGAATGAGAGAAAACTACTGGCAAATCATATATCTGATAAGGCAATTGCATCCGTATTATTATATAGAACTCTTACAACTCACTTGTAAAAAGGAATAATGCAATTTTTATAATGAGCAAATGATCTGAATAGACATTTCTCCAAGGAAAACACGCAAATGGCCAATAAGCACACAAAAGGATATGCCGCATCATTAGTCGTCAGAAAAATACAAAGCAAAACCACAACGAAAGACTTCTTTATACCCACTACAATGACTAGAATCAAAAATCAGGTAATAGCAAGTGTTAGGGAGTCTGTGGAGAAATCGGAATGCTCATACTCTGTTGGTGGGAATGTAAAATGGTGAAGCTGCTTCGGAAAACAGCGTGGAAATTCCTCAAACTCTAAACACACAGTTGCCTTATAACGCAGGAACTCCACTTTAGATGTATATCCAAGTAAAATGAAAATATATATATCAAACCAAAAAACTTATACATGAATGCTTATAGCAGTGTTATTGATAATATCCAGAGATGAAAACAACCCAAATGTCCATCAACTGACATATGAGTAAACAAAATGTAGTATATCCACACAACAGAATATTATTGAAGCATAAAATAATAAGTACTAACATATGATACAACATGGATAAACTTAAGAACTTTATGCTAAGTGAAAGAAGTCAGTCACAAAAGACTACATCCTGTGTGACTCCATTCATATGCAATATCCAGAACAGGGAAATCTAGAGAGACAAAAGGTAGATTAGAAGGTAGATTCGTGGTTGCTGGCTGGGCGCAGTGGCTCACGGCTGTAATCCCAGCACTTTGGGAGGCCAAGGCGAGCGGATCACGAGGTCAGGAGATCGAGACCATCCTGGCTAACATGGTGAAACCCCATCTCTACTAAAAATACAAAAAAAATTAGCCGGGCATAGTGGCGGGCGCCTGTAGTCCCAGCTACTCGGGAGACTGAGGCAGGAGAATGGCGTGAACCCGGGAGGCGGAGCTTGCAGTGAGCCGAGATGGCGCCACTGCACTCCAGCCTGGGCGACAGAGCAAGACTGTCTCAAAAAAAAAAAGGTAGATTAGTGGTTGCTTAGAGCTGAGGGAGATGGGAGGTAGGGGCTTATATAATAGCCAAAGGACATAGAGTTTCTTTTTGAAGTAATGAAAATGCTCTAAAACTGATGATGGTGATGGTTGCACAGATCTGAAAATACACTAAAAACCATTCAATTGTATACTTTAAATGGGCAAACTGCATGTTATGTGAATTATATCTTAATAAAGCTGGTTTTAAAAAATCAATTGGAATGGACACACAGTATTCCCAAGCAATGATTACTCATTCTTAAATATAAAAATAAAAATGGCCAGAAAAGTCTAAACATAAATCAAAGGAACAACATGATACATATTTTAAATTGACCTAGTTGTTATTCTCAGAAAGTTTTGAGAATATATTTATCCATGAAACAAGTACAGGATATTAAGAAGCAGAAACAATTAAAGAGATGACTTGGAAGGTGAAGTAAAGTAAGTCTACCAAAAACAATCACAAAAACAGGATAAAAAAGAAGGAGGGGGTAGAAATGGCATAGAGAAGCAATCCAGCAGGTTCAACCTCCTGATAGACATCGCAGAAAGAGAGAATTAAGAAAAGGAAGAAAAAGAGAGTGATCAAATAAGAAAAGAAAATAATATCCAAGAGCTGAAAGTCTTCAGATTGAAAAAGGTCAATAAGTGCTCAGGGCAATAAATGAAGAAAGGTCCTTACCTAGATGCTTGATGTGAAATTTCAGAACATTGAAGATAAAGAAAATGGTTTACAAACCTTCGTAAAGTTAAAAAAAAATTAAGACCTCACACACAAAGGAACAGACAGACTTCTTAGCAGCACACTGAATGGCAGAAGATGATGGAGCAATGTCTTTTGTGTTAGGCCATTCTTGCATTGTTATAGAGAAATACCTGAGACTGGATAATTTTGCTCATGGTTCTGCAGGCTTTACAAGAAGCATAGTGCAGACATCTGCTTGGCTTCCAGGGAGGCCTAAGGAAGATTACAATCGTGGTGGAAGTTGAAGGGGTAGCAGGTACATCACACGGCAAAAGCAGGAGCAAGACAGCAAAGGGGGAGGTACCACACACATTTAAACAACCAGATTCCACAAAACTCACTCATTGTAGAAACTTAGCACCAAGAGGATGGTGCTAAGCCATTCATGAGAAATCTGCCCCCATAATCCAGTCACCTCCCACCAGACCCCACCTCCAACACTGGGGATTACATTTCAGCAAGAGATTTGGAAGGGGACACACATCCAAACTACATCACCTTCCACAATCATAGCAAATCATTCTCAGCTTTTAGGTATATTAAGTAAATATGAGTAAAAGATAAACCGTGTAATGGCAACTTGATTTGTCAAGCTTGGGTTGCCTAGCACCCAACTTCCTTCCTAATAAAATCCTAATATTTTTATACATCTTTACCACTCCCGCCTTATACATAGCCTTGGTGGAAGAAAATTCCTGGTTGCTACTTCCCACTGCCCCCTCACCATTATTAAAGCTGAGAGACAAATTCTTCCTCTTTCTGCCACATGCTATATACTTCAGTATGGGCCCATGATAAAGGTTTAACCAAAATAACTCCTCTCCATTGAACCATGAATACAAAATCTAAACAAACTTCTGGAACTCCTTTTCTTCACAGTAATGCCAGCAACAGTAGAGCAGTGGTATCATGGTCTCAGAAAACTTCTCTTTTCAGGAATTTAATGATATGTGCATATAAATAAAATAAGGAGAAAACCAAAAAGAAAAAATATATATTAGATTACATAATACACTATATTAGACTAGATTATATATAATAATCTAGAATGATTTATATCCTAATGTTTATAATACATATCTTATATTTATATATCCAGTAATTTATATATGTAATTTATTCCAGAATAATTTTCTAATAATAATTTATATTTTGGTTTAATCCACTCTTTCTTTTTCTTTCCTGAAGAAAGAGTAGATCTAATATAGAATATAAATTATACAGGAAGAAATCAGCTGACATTGGAAAATCAGAGAAACCATATAATTTGGAAGTTAGAAAGATTTAATGACATAATAAAGTAAATGGAGAGTGGAAAAGAAATCATACTTGAAGTTTAAACAAGAAATATTCTCCATTGAAGGACACAGTGGTTATGATATTTAATCCACAAAGAAGGAAATGTAATCTTAGTTTATTACTAGGCTTAGAGTATACAACATTTACCTAGTCATAATAATAAAAAATATTTTATTGATTTTAAAATCCTAATATTGACTTGTAGAGAAATCATGGCAGCTTCTATCATATTAACAAAATAACATTATTCATCTTGTCAATGCAAAAATAAAGATATTTTCAACAGAGATAAAGAAGTGAAAAGGAGTAAGAAGAGATAGGACTGGCTATCTATGGGATAGCCATAGATATTTAGAAGCATTAGGGTGCTTCTCTTACAAAATGAGGGTTCATAAGCAATTTTCTCTGGTTGATGAAACAAGAAATGGAGGTTTAGGTTGTTTAAAATCACGGAGTTTGTAAGTGAAGCTCAGAACAGTGAGATAAAATACACTGAAAGAATTCGTGGAATTCAAGGAAGATGAAATGTAATTTTTCCAATTCCTCTCACTAATACAACTAAGACTCTGAAAATTTTGTATATAAAAAAATAAGATGACTTTACTATGTAAAAAGAAGACAGATTGGCTAGGGACCACAGGACAGGAGGAATAACATGATGGTGACCTCTCCAGGCTTTCTTTTTGCCTCATATACTTCAGACTTGGAGATAAAAAAGCCAGAAATTCCATAATGCCAATAGAAGCAGACAAGAGCCCCCCAAAAAGCCTACTCTCTCTCTCAGAGGACAGGAAGGGGGCGACTATCAAGAGAGACAACTTTTAGACAATGGCCATCCTACTCAGGCTACCACCACAGAAAACCCGTGGCCCAAGCCCATCATACCAGTAGAGGCACAGTGGGGAGCCTCATCCATCCTTGTAAGTTTATAACAAGTGTGTCAACACCTCTGCAGTTTCAGAGTAAGAGAAGGACACATAATGAAGCAAACCTTTTTCCCACCCTCTGGTTACAACCACCCAACCTCACCCCAACCAAAGTGTCAGTGGATACCACATAGAAAGTCTGGATTTTCCCTACCTGACAGAAATGAGGTACTCCCTCCTAACTGGTTTAAATTAGGTGGTTTAAAATAACAGATATTTATTCTCTGACAGTTCTGGAGACTAGAACTTTAAAACCAATGTTTCATCAGAGCCACATTCTCTGAAGGCTTAGGGAGAAGATCCTTCCTTGCCTCCTCCTAGCTTCTAGTGGTTGTTGGCAACCCTTAGCTTGTAGATGCATCACTTCCACCTCTGCCCTCATCATCACACCACATTTTGTGTGCCTTCACTTCATATTCCTTCTGTGTGCATCTCTGTATCCAAACTTTTCTCCTCTTATGAGGAAACTAGTCATTGGCTTAGGGCCAACACTGTGACTCATTGTAACTTGATTACATCTACAAAGATCCTATTTCTAAGTATGGTCACATTCTAAGTTTCTGAGTGGGAATGAGTTTTGAGGGAACACTACTTAACCCAGTGGAGACAACTAAAATAAAATGTTTAAATAAGACCCAGAGTCTTATATTATGAAAATTTTCCAAGTTTCCATGAAAAACTACTCTCATACCAAGAATCAAGAAGTCTTGAATTAAATGACAAAAGACAAGCAATAGATGCCAACACGAAGATGACATAAATGTTAGAATTATGAGACAAAGATTTGTAAACAGCCACAATAAAAATAACTTAATGAGCAACTAGAAATACGCTTGAAGCAAATTTTTTTAAAAATAGAAAACCTCAGCAAAGAAATAAAAAGTCTCAGTAGAGACTAGAAGATGTAAATAAGAACCAAATAAAAATGTTAGAGCTAAAAAACACAATAACTGAAATTAAAAGCTCTATACATGGTCTGACAACAAAATGGGGCAAGTAGAGGAAATAACCCATTAACTAGAATACAGAACAATAGAAATTACCTAATTTGAACAGCAGAAAGAAAAACTGAGAGAAAAAAAACAACAGGAAACAGAGCCCCTGGGGATTTGTGGGACCATAAGAGATCTAACATTCATGTCATCAGAGTTGCAGAAGGAAAGAAGAAAAAAGGTAGGGCTAAAAAAGCATTCGCAAAATAACTGCTGAAAACTTTCAAATTTGACCAAGAGACATAAACCTAAAGAAGCTGAGACAATCCAAACAGGATAAACAAGAATATCCACACCAAAGCACACCACAAGCTTCTAAAAACTAAAAATTATAAACAAAGAAAAAATATTGAAAGCAGTCAGCAAAAAGCAAAAGACATCTTCCCTATAGGGGGAAAATAGTCCATGCTAATGACAGCAAATTTCACATCAGACACATTGGAGGTTATAAGGAAGTGGCACATTATTTTCACCTGCTGAAAGAAATCAACTATCAACCCAAAATCCTGTATTTATATCCTTCAGAAATGAGCTGGAGGTCAAAATGTTCTCAGAGGAAGAGAGAATTTGTCATCAGAAGATCAATTCAAAAAGAATGAAAATGAAATGATAAAAGAAGAAATCTTGGAACATCAGGAAGGAAGAAAGAACACAGTAAGAAAAAAAATAGGGAAATACAATATACTTTTCTTCTCTTGTTACATTTTCTAATTTATGTTTGACATTTGAAACAAAGCTATAACACTATCTGATGCGGTTAAGGCAATTACATTACAAGCAGAGAGGTAAAGAGAAGTAAAGGAAAGTTAGATTTCAATATCTCACTTGCACTAGTAAAATGATGATACCAGCAGTGTAATATCTAAAACAACTACTTTTTTGAATACATAAAAAGAAATGCATTTAAAAACATTATACATAAGTCAAAATGGAATACTAAAATATAACCCACTGGAAGGCAGGGGAAAGAAAGATAAACAAAAAAAAAAAAAGAAGAGAAAGAGAGAGAATAAAATGACACAATTAAAACTTAATACATCAGTAATTACATGAAAGGTAAATGATACAAATATGCCAATTAAAAGACAGAGTTTGCCAGAGTGGATTAGAAAAACATGATCTTACTATATGCTGTCTAGAAGAAATTCAGTTCAAATGTAACAATTTAGGCTGGTTGAAAGTAAAATAATGAAAAAAAATTATGCAAACCTTTTTTTGGTTATTAAATAATTTGTTCATTGTATGACATTTACAAAGAAAACAAAAAGGATAGCAAGATAAAGTAAACTTCAGAACAAAGAAAATTGCCAGAGATGGAGAAGGATATTATGTAATAATGAAAGGGTCAATACAGCAAGAACACATAGTAATTTTAAATGTGTATGCACCAAAAAGCAAAGTTACCAAATATATGCAGAAAAACTGATAGAATGGAAAACAAAAATAGGTAAATCCATAACATAGTTGGAGGCCTCAACAACCTTCTCTCAAAATTTGATAGAGCAATTAGAGAAAAAAATCCAAGTGAGACCCCATCTCTAATCAAAAAATAAATAAATGACCAAAGATATGGAACTCAACCACACAATCAACCAATAGGATCTAATCAACATTTATAGAACACTCCACCCAAAAACTCCAGAATATATGTTCTTTTCTAGTGCCCATAGAACATACACCAAGATAGATCATAGACTGGTCCATGAAACAAACTTCAAGAAAATTTTAAAAGTTAAAATTATGTAGAGTGTTTTTCTAAACACAATGGAATGAAAGTAGAAATTAATGACAGAAAGATTTTAGGAAAATCTCCAAACACTTGGAACTGAATAGCATGCTCCATGGATCCATGAGGACATTTCAAGGAAAATCAAATGGCACATTGAAATGAACAAAATGAAAACACAACAGGAGATTTCTCATCTGGCCAGCATGCAGAAAGCATGAAATTGCCACTCAATCCTAAGAAGTAAAAGGTTGGAAAAATGAAGAAATGAACAATTCTTAGATTTGTAAGAGAAGTGAGGTCACAGGGCAAACCACTGGCCCCAAAATCAGAAAGACAGACACGTATAGAGAATCACAACTTACCAGAGCAGAAACCCATGAGCAGAAGCCTCCACGGGAACCAGTGCCAGGGTGGGAAAACCTGAACTGTAATTAACAAATCGCTGGAATCTCAATGTGGACAAGTCAGAGAGTTTGAAACTTCAGGGGGATTCAGTTATTGAGGGGCCCCCTACTTTTGTGAGTTTTGCCTGCTAGAGCTCCACCAGTTTATCAAAGCAAATGCCAGATTTTTTAAAATGCCTCCATGCTTACAGCAAGGGAGGGAAAAGTGCCATTTTGAAATATGCCAGAGCATTGTACTCTTCTTAACAAAGTCTGCCCTCAGGAGAAACTATTTAACCAGAACCTAAACTGCTGGGGTTTCATCAGTGCCTAACTAACTTGGAGGAAGTAAAATTACCAACTCCAGCTGGCTCTAGTCTTCCTGTGGAACAAAGGAATTACACAGTTCCAGCCCCCTCCAACCATATGGTCATACCTAAAGAGGGGAGTGGAACTGAACAGCATTTGTGAAGTTCACAGTCAAGAGGTACAGACTCACTAAAAACTGAGGCCTAATCATAAGTAATTACATTACTTAAGGCCTACTTATAGCAGTTCCCTTGACCCAATACATCATATCCAGCTGTCAGTTAAAAAATTACAAAACATACTAAAAGGCAAAACACAGTTTGGAGTGACAGAAAAAGCACCAGAACAAGACTCAGATATTGGAAGAAATGTTGGAATTATTAGATGAGGAATTTTAAAACAACTGTGATTAATATGCTAAGTGCTCTAATAGACAAAGTAGAAAGCATGCACAAATAGATGGGAAATGTAAGCAGAGAGATGGAAATTCTAGCAAAAACCCAAAAGGAAATAGTTGACATCAAAACTAATGTAGCAGAAATGAAGAATGCCTTGCCTTTGATGGGTTTTTTAGTAGACTGAATACAGCTTAAGAAAGAATCTGTGTACTTAAAGATATCTCAGTAAAAACCTCTAAAACTAAAAAACAAAGGGGAAAATTTGTTTTAAAATCCAGAATATTTGAGAACTGTGAGAAAACTACAAAAGGCATAACATATGCTTAATGGGAATACCAGAAGGAGAGTAAATATTCAAAAAAATAATGATTGAGAATTTTCCCCAAATTAATGTCAGGCATCAAACCCAGATGCAAAAAGCTCAGAGAATACCATGAAGGATAAATTCCAGACAAACTACACCTAGGCATATTATTTCCAAACTACAGAAAATCAATGATTAAAAAAAAATCCTGAAAGAAGCCACAAGGAGTGGGTGGTGGCCCTTGCATACACAGGAGCAAAGATAGTAGTTACATCCTACTACTTCTCCTAAGAAACTATGCAAGGGTGGAGTGAAATATTTTAAGTGTTGAGAGAATAAAAATCAGCCTAGAACTCTGTATCCTGCAAAATTATCCTTAATGTGAGAGAAAAATAAAGACTTACTCATACAAACAGAAATTGAGGGTATTTGTTGCCAGTAAACCTGACTTGCAAAAAACGTTAAAAGAAGTTATTTAAGGAGAAGGAAAATAATATGGGTCAGAAACTCAGATCTACATGAAGAAAAGAAGAGCATTAGAAATGAAGAAATTGGTGACAGTTAAAAAAAGGAAATAAACCTTGTTTTTCTTGTTCTTAATTGATCTACATATATATATGCTTATGTTTGCTCAGGTACAAGTAAAATGAATGATAGCAATGATACAAGGGATTGGCAAGAGGAATTAGGATTATTTTGTTATTATAAATTACTCATATTACTTGTGAAGTAGTATAGTGTTATTTGAAAATAGACTTGGGTTGAGCAGCTCTTGGGGAATCACTCCGGTATGCTCCATGCGGTCGCTGCCACTGCTATGGTTGCCGGTCGGTCGCCGAGAGACCGTGATACTGGTTGGCCGCGGTGTGAGCAGAATTCAACGTGTACCGCTGCCATGAAGATGGAGGGGCCTTTATCCGTGTTTGGGGACCGCAGCACTAGGGAGGCAATCCGCTCCCAGAACGTTATGACTGCAGCTTCAATTGCCAATATTGTAAAAAGTTCTCTTGGTCCAGTTGGCTTGGATAAAATGTTGATGGATGATACTGGTGATGTAACCATTGCTAACGATGGTGCACCCATCCTAAAGTTACTGGAGGTAGAACATCCTGAAGCTAAAGTTCTTTGTGAGCTGGCTGATCTGCAAGACAAAGAATTTGGAGATGGAACTACCTCAGTGGTTATTACTGCAGCAGAACTCCTAAAAAATGCAGACGAATTAGTCAAACAGAAAATCCATCCCACATCAGTCATTAGTGGCTATCGATTTGCTTGCAAGGAAGCAGCAGTGCGTCATATCAATGAAAACCTAATCGTTAACACAGATGAACTGGGAAGATACTGCCTGATTAATGCTGCTAAGACATCCATGTCTTCCAAAATCATTGGAATAAATGGTGATTTCTTTGCTAACATGGTAGGAGATGTACTTGCTATTAAATATACAGATATAAGAGGCCAGCCACACTATCCAGTCAATTCTGTTAGTATTTCGGAAGCCCATGGGAGAAGTCAAACAGGCAGTATGCTCATCAGTGACTATGCACTAAACTGTGTGGTGGGATCCCAGGGCATGCCCAAGAGAACTGTAAGTGCAAAAATTGTTTGCCTTGACTTTAGCCTGCAAAAAACAAAAATGAAACTTGGTGTACAGGTGGTCATTACAGACCCTGAAAAACTGGACCAAATTGGACAGAGAGGATCAGATATCACCAACGAGAGAATTCAGAAGATCCTAGCAACTGGTGCCGACATTTTCTAACCACTGGTGGAATTGATGATATGTGTCTGAAGTATTTTGTGGAGGCTGGGGCTATGGCAGTTAGAAGAGTTTTAAAAAGGGACCTTAAATGCGTTGTGAAAGCTTCTGGAGCAACTATTCTGTCAAGTCTGGCGAATTTGGAAGGTGAAGAAACTTTTGAAGCTGCCATGTTGGGACAGGCAGAAGAAGTGGTACAGGAGAGAATTTGTGATGATGAGCTGATCTTAATCAAAAACACTAAGGCTTGTACATCTGCAACGATTATCTTACATAGGACAAATGATTTCATGTGTGATGAGATTGAGCATTCTTTACATGATGCTCTTTGTGTAGTGAAGATAGTTTTGGAGTCAAAATCCATGGTTCCAGGTAGGGATGCTGTAGAAGTAGCCCTTTCTATATACCTTGAAAATTACGCAACCAGCATGGGGTCTTGGGAACAGATTGCTACTGCAGAGTTTGCAAGATCACTTCTTGTTATTCCTAATACCCTGGCAGTTAATACTGCCCAGGACTCTACAGATCTGGATGCAAAATTAAGAGCTTCTCATAATGAGGCTCAGGTTAACTCAGAATGTAAAAATCTAAAATGGATTGGTCTTGATTTGAAGAATGGTAAATCTCGAGAAAACAAACAAGCAGGAGTTTTTGAACCAACCATAGTTAAAGTTAAGAGTTAGAAATTTACATGCCCCATTCCAAGATGGCCAAATAAGAACAGCTCCAGTCTGCAGCTCCCAGAGTGATCAATGCAGAAGACAGGTGATTTCTGCATTTCCAACTGAGCCTCCGCTGGTGATACCCAGGCAAACAGGGTCTGGAGTGGACCTCCAGCAAACTCCAATAGACCTGCAGCTGAGGGACCTGACTGTTAGACGGAAAACTAACAAACAGAAAGGAATAGCATCAACATCAACAAAAAGGGCATCCACACCAAAACCCCATCTGTAGGTCACTGATATCAAAGACCAAAGGTAGATAAAACCACGAAAATAGGGAGAAACCAGAGCAGAAAAGCTGAAAATTCTAAAATCCAGAGTGCCTTTTCTCCTCCTAAGGATTGCAGCTCCTCGCCAGCAACGGAACAAAACTAGATGGAGAATGACTTTGACGAGTTGACAAAAGTAAGCTTCAGAAGGTAGGTGACAACAAACTTCTCCAAGCTAAAGGGGTATGTTCGAACCCATCTCAAGGAAATTAAAAATCTTGGAAAAAGATTAGACGAATGGCTAACTAGAATAAATAGTATAGAGAAGATCTTAAATGACCCAATAGAGCTGAAAACCATGCCAAGAGAACGTAACACATCCACAAGCTTCAATAGCCAATTCGATCAAGTAGAAGAAAGAGTATCAGTGATTGAAGATCAAATTAATGAAATAAAGTGAGAAGAGAAGTTTAGAGAAAAAAGAGTAAAAAGAAATGAACCAAGCCTTCAAGAAATATGGGACTATGCGAAAAGACCAAATCTAGATTTGATTGGTGTACCTGAAAGTGACAGGGAGAATGAAACCAAGATGGAAAACACTCTTCAGGATATTATCCAGAAGAACTTCCCCAACCTAGCAGGGCAGGCCAACATTCAAATTCAAGAAATACAGAAAATGCCACGAAGATACGCCTTGAGAAGAGCAACTCTAAGACACATAATTGTCAGATTCACCAAGGATGAAATGAAGGAAAAAATGTTAAGGGCGGCCAGAGAGAAAGGTCGGGTTACCCACAAAGGGAAGCCCATCAGACTAACAGCAGATCTCTCCACAGAAACACTGCAAGCCAGAAGAGAGTGTGGGCCAATATTCAACAGTCTTAAAGAAAAAAATTTTCAACCAAGAATTTCATATACAGCCAAACCAAGTTTCATAAGTGAAGGAGAAATAAAATCCTTTACAGACAAGCAAATGCTGAGAGATTTTGTCACCACCACACCTGCCTTACAAGAGCTCCTGAAGGAAGCACTAAACATGGAAAGGAACAACTTGTACCAGTCACTGCAAAAACATGCCAAATTGTAAAGACAATCGATGCTATGAAAAACTGCATCAATTAATGGGCAAAATAATCAGTTAACATCAAAATGACAGGATCAAATTCACACACAACAATATTAACCTTAAATGTAAATGGGCTAAATGCCCTAATTAAAAGACCCAGACTGGAAAATTGGATAAAGAGTCAAGAGCCATCAGCGTGCTGTATTCAGAAGACGCATCCCACATGCAAAGACACACATAGGCTCAAAATAAACGGATAGAGGAAGACCTACCAAGCAAATGGAAAACAAAAAAAAGAAGGCGTTGCAATCCTAGTCTCTGATAAGACAGACTTTAAACCAACAAAGATCAAAAGAGACAAAGAAGGCCATTACATAATGGTAAAGGGATCAATTCAACAAGAAGAGCTAACTATCCTAAATATATATGCACCCAACACAGGAGCACCCAGATTCATAAAGCAACTCCTTAGAGACCTACAAAGAGACTTAGACTCCCACACAATAATAATGGGAGACGTTAACACCCCACTGTCAATAGTAGACAGATCAATGAGACACAAGGTTACAAGGATATCCAGGACTTAAACTCAGTTCTGCACCAAGCGGAACTAATAGACATCTACAGAACGCTCCACCCCAAATCAACAGAATATACATTCTTCTCAGCACCACATCACACTTATTCCAAAATTGACCATATAATTGGAAGTAAAGCACTCCTCAGTAAATGTAAAAGAACAGAAATCACAATAAACTGTCTCTCAGACCACAGTGCAATCAAATTAGAACTCAGTATTAAGAAACTCTCAAAATCACACAACCACATGGAAACTGAACAACTTGCTCCTGAATGGCTACTGCTAAATAACAAAATGAAGGCAGAAATAAAGATGTTCTTTGAAACCAATGAGAACAGAGACACAACGTACCAGAATCTCTGGGACACATTTAAAGCAGTGTGTAGAGGGAAATTTATAGCACTAAATGCCCATAAGAGAAAGCAGGAAACATCTAAAATTGACACCCTAACATCACAAATAAAAGGACTAGAGAAGCAAGAGCAAACACATTCAAAAGCTAGCAGAAGGCAAGAAATAATAAGATCAGAGCAGAACTGAAGGAGATAGAGACACAAAAAAACCTTCAAAAAATCAATGAATCGAGGAGCTGGTTTTCTGAAAAGGTCAACAAAATTGATCGACCGCTAGCAAGACTAATAAAGAATAAAAGAGAGAAATCAAATAGATGCAATAAAAATGATAAAGGGGATATCACCACTGATCCCACGGAAATACAAACTACCATCAGAGAATACTATAAACACCTATACTCAAATAAACTAGAAAATCTAGAAGAAATGGATGAATTCCTGGACATATACACCCTCCCAAGACTAAATCAGGAAGAAGATGAATCCCTGAATAGACCACATTGAGGCAATAATTAATATCCTACCAACAAAAAAAATCCAGGACCAGATGGATTCACAGCCAAATTCTACCAGAGGTACAAAGAGGAGCTGGTACCATTCCTTTTGAAACTATTCCAATCAATAGAAAAAGAGGGAATCCTCCCTAACTCATTTCATGAGGCCAGCATCATCCTGATACCAAAGCCTGGAATAGACACAACAAAAAAAGAGAATTTTAGAACAATATCCCTGAACATCGATGCAAAAATCCTCAATAAAATACTGGCAAACCAAATCCAGCAGCACATCAAAAAGCTTATCCACCATGACCAAGTTGGTTTCATCCCTGGGATGCAAGGCTGGTTCAACATACACAAATCAATAAATGTAATGCATCACATAAACAGAACCAACGAAAAAATCCACACAATAATCTCAATAGATGGAGAAAATGTCTTTGAAAAAATTCAACAGCCCTTCATGCTGAAAACTCTCAATAAATTTGGTATTCATGGAACATATCTCAAAATAATAAGAGCTATTTATGACAAACCCATAGCCAATATCATACTCAATGGGCAAAGACTGGAAGCATTCCCTTTGCAAACTGGCACAAGACAGGGATGCCCTCTCTCACCACTCCTTTTCAGCATAGTGTTGGAAGTTCTGGCCAGGGCAGTCAGGCAAGAAAAAAAAATCAATGTATTCAATTAGGAAATGAAGTCAAATTGTCCCTGTTTGCAGATGACATGATTGTATATTTAGAAAACCCCATTGTCTCAGCCCAAAATCTCCTTAAGCTGATAAGCAACTTCAGCAAAGTCTCAGGATACAAAATCAATGTGCAAAAATCTCCAGCATTCCTATACACCAATAACAGACCAACAGAGAGTCAAATCATGAGTGAATTCCCTTTCACAATTGCTACAAAGAGAATAAAATACCTAGGAATCCAACTTACAAGGGGTGTGAAGGACCTCTTCAAGGAGAACTATAAACCACTGCTTAATGAAATAAAAGAGGACACAAACAAATGGAAGAACATTCCATGCTCATGGATAGAAAGAATTAATATCATGAAAATGGCCATACTGCCCAAGGTAATTTATAGATTCAATGCCATCCCCATCAAGCTGCCAATGACTTTCTTCATAGAATTGGGGGAGAAAAAAAAAACTACTTTAAAGCTCATATGGAACCAGAAAAGAATCCGCATTGCCAAGACAATCCTAAGCCAAAAGAACAAAGCTGGAGGTATCATGCTACCTGACTTCAAACTATACTACAAGGCTACAGTAACCAAAACAGCATGGTACTGGTACCAAAACAGAGATATAGACCAATGGAACAGAACAGAGGCCTCAGAAATAACACCACATATCTACAATCATCTGATCTTTGGCAAACCTTACAAAAACAAGCAACAGGGAAAGGATTCCCTATTTAATAAATGGTGCTGGGAAAAGTGGCTAGCCATATGTAGAAAGCTGAACCTGGATCCCTTCCTTACACCTTATACAAAAATTAATTCAATATGGATTAAAGACTTAAATGTTAGACCTGAAACCATAAAAACCCTAGGAGAAAACCTAGACAATATCATTCAGGACGTAGGCATGGGCAAGGACTTCATGACTAAAACACTAAAAGCAATGAAAACAAAGCCAAAATAGACATATGGGATCTAATTAAACTAAAGAGTTTCTGTACAGCAAAACAAACTACCATCAGAGTGAACAGGCAACCTACAGAATGGGAGAAAACTTTTACAATCTATTCATCTGACAAGGGGCTAATATCCAGAATCTACAAAGAACTTATACAAATTTACAAGAAAAAAACAAACAACCCCATCAAAAAGTTTGCAAAGGATATGAACAGACACTTCTCAAAAGAAGAATTTATGCAGCCAACAGACACATGAAAAAATGCTCACCATCACTGGCCATCGGAGAAATGCAAATCGAAACCACAATGAGATACCATCTTACACCAGTTAGAATGGCGATCATTAAAAAGTCAGGAAAAAACAGGTGCTAGAGAGGATGTGGAGAAATAGGAACATTTTTACACTGTTTGTGGGACTGTAAACTAGTTCAACCATTGTGGAAGACAGTGTGGTGATTCCTCAAGGATCTAGAACTAGAAATACCATTTGACCCAGCCATCCCATTACTGGGGATATACCCAAAAGATTACAAATCATGCTGCTATAAAGACACATGCACATGTATGTTTATTGTGGCACTATTCACAATAGCAAAGACTTGGAACCAACCCAAGTGTCCATCAATGATAATCTGGATTAAGAAACTATGGCACATATACAGCATGGAATACTATGCAGCCATAAAAATGGATGAGTTCATGTCCTTTGAAGGGTCATGGAGGAAGCTGGGAACAGCAAAAAAAAAAAAAAAAAAAAAAAAAAAAAAAAAAAGAAAAACTACCATCAGAGTGAACAGGCAACCTACAGAATGGGAGAAAAATTTTGCAATCTACCTATCTTACAAAGGGCTAATATCCAGAATCTACAAAGAACTTATACAAATTTTCAAGAAAAAAACCAACAACCCCATCAAAAAGTGGGCAAATGATATGAACAGACACTGCTCAAAAGAAGACATTTATGCAGCCAACAGACATATGAAAAAATGTTCATCATCACTGGTCATTAGAGAAATGCAAATCGAAACCACAATGAGATACCATCTCACACCAGTTAGAATGGTGATCATTAAAAAGTCAGGAAACAACAGATGCTCCAGAGGATGTGGAGAAATAGGAAGGCTTTTACTCTGTTGGTGGGAGTGTAAACTAGTTCAACCATTGTGGAAGTGTGGCAACTCCTCAAGGATCTAGAACTAGAAATACCGTTTGGCCCAGTGATCCCATTACTGGGTGTATACCCAAAGGATTATAAATCATGCTACTATAAAGACATACGCACACGCATGTTTATTGCGGCACTATTCACAATAGCAAAAACTTGGAACCAACCCAAATGTCCATCAATAACAGACTAGATTAAGAAAATGTGGCACATATTCACCATGGAATACTATGCAGACATAAAAAAGGGTGAGTTCATGTCCTTTGCAGGGACGTGGATGAATCTGGAAACCATCATTCTGAGCAAACTATCACAAGGACTGAAAACCAAACACCACATGTTCTCACTCATAGGTGGGAACTGAACAATAAGAACACTAGGACACAGGGAGGGGAACATAACACACTGGGGCCTGTCATGGTGGTGGGGGAGGATAGCATTAGGAGAAATACACAATGTAAATGACGAGTTAATGGATGCAGCAAACTAACATGGCACATGTATACCTATGTAACAAATTTGCATGTTGCACACATGCACCCTAGAACTTAAAGTATAATAATAAATAAATAAATAAGAGTTTTAAATTTGCAACAGAAGCTGCAATTGCCATTCCTCAAATTGATGATCTTATTAAGTTACATCCAGAAAGTAAAGATGAAAAACATGTAGGTTATGAAGATGCTGTTCACTCTGGAGCCCTTAATGATTGATCTGATGTCTCTTTTATTTATAACAATGTTAAATGCAATTGTCTTGTACGTTGAGTTAGGTATTATACATTAAAGTAAAACAAGCTGAAAAAAAAAAAGAAAGAAAGGAAAAGAAAATAGACCTGGGTTAGCTGTAAATGTGTGTTTCAAACTCCAGAGCAATCACTTAAAAATGTGTTTTAAAAAGGAAAATTGACATGCTGAGAAAGGAGATAAAATGGAATCATATAAAATGCCCAGTTAAAAATTTCAAAAGGCAGAAAAGAGTGGAAGAAAAAATATGAACAAAGAACAAGAGCAATAGATAGAAGAAAACAGTAATAAACACTGTAGATGTTAATGCAACTATAGCAAAATTACTTTGAACAACAGTGATGTAAATGTACCTATTAACAAATGGAGATCAGAGTGAATCAGAGACAAGACCAAAATATATGTTGTCTACAAGAAATCCACTTTAAATATCAAAAGACATATGGATTAAAAATAAATATGGAGGGGCGGAGCAAGATGGCCGAATAGGAACAGCTCCAGTCTCCAACTCCCGGCGCGAGTCACACAGAAGACCGGTGATTTCCGCATTTTCAACTGAGGTACTGGGGTCATCTCACTGGAGAGTGCCGGACAATCGGTGCTGGTCAGCCTCTGCAGCCCGACCAGCGAGAGCTGAAGCAGGGCGAGGCATTGCCTCACCTGGGAAACGCAAGGGGAAAGGGAATCCCTTGTCCTAGCCAGGGGAACTGAGACACACAGCACCTGGAAAATCGGGTAATTCCCACCCCAATACTGCGCTTTAAGCAAACGGGCACACCAGGAGATTATACCCACACCGGGCCGGGAGGGTCCCACGGCCACGGAGCCTCCCTCATTGCTAGCACAGCAGTCTGTGATCTAACCAAAACAGCAGCAGCGAGGCTGGGGGAGGGGTGGCGGCCATTGCTGAGGCTTAAGTAGGTAAACAAAGCCGCTGGGAAGCTCGAACTGGGTGGAGCTCGCAGCAGCTCAAGGAAACCTGCCTGTCTCTGTAGACTCCACCTCTGGGGACAGGGCACAGCTAAATAACAACAGGGGAAGCAGCAGAGACCTGTGCAGATGCAAACGACTCTGTCTGACAGCTTTGAAGAGAGCAGTGGATCTCCCAACACGGAGGTTGAGATCTGAGAACGGACAGACTGCCTGCTCAAGTGGGTCCCTGACCCCTGCGTAGCCTAAATGGGAAACATCCCCCACTAGGGGCAGTCTGACACCCCACACCTCACAGGGTGGAGTACACCCCTGAGAGGAAGCTTCCAAAGTAAGAATCAGACAGGTACACTCACTGTTCAGCAATATTCTATCAGACAGGTACACTCGCTGTTCAGCAATATTCTATCTTCTGCAACCTCTGCTGCTGATACCCAGGCAAACAGGGTCTGGAGTGGACCTCAAGCAATCTCCAAAAGACCTACAGCTGAGGGTCCTGACTATTAGAAGGAAAACTATCAAACAGGAAGAACACCTATACCAAAACCCCATCAGTACGTCACCATCATAAAAGACCAGAGGTGGATAAAACCACAAAGATGGGGAAGAAGCAGGGCAGAAAAACTGGAAATTCAAAAAATAAGAGCGCATCTTCCCCTGCAAAGGAGCACAGCTCATCGCCAGCAACAGATCAAAGCTGGTCAGAGAATGACTTTGACGAGATGAGAGAAGAAGGCTTCAGTCCATCAAACTTCTCAGAGCTAAAGGAGGAATTACGTACCCAGCACAAAGAAACTAAAAATCTTGAAAAAAGAGTGGAAGAATTGATAGCTCGAATAATTAATGCAGAGAAGGTCATAAACGAAATGACAGAGATGAAAACCATGACACGAGAAATACGTGACACATCCACAAGCTTCAGTAACCGACTCGATCAACTGGAAGAAAGAATATCAGCGATTGAGGATCAAATGAATGAAATGAAGCGAGAAGAGAAACCAAAAGAAAAAAGAAGAAAAAGAAATGAACAAAGCCTGCAAGAAGTATGGGATTATGTAAAAAGACCAAATCTACGTCTGATTGGGGTGCCTGAAAGTGAGGGGGAAAATGGAACCAAGTTGGAAAACGCTCTTAAGGATATCCTCCAGGAGAATTTCCCCTACCTAGTAGTGCAGGCCAACATTCAAATTCAGGAAATACAAAGATACTCCTCAAGAAGAGCAACTCCAAGACACATAATTGCCAGATTCACCAAAGTTGAAATGAAGGAAAAAATCTTAAGGGCACCCAGAGAGAAAGGTCGGGTTACCCATGAAGGGAAGCCCATCAGACTAACAGCAGATCTCAAGGCAGAAACTCTACAAGCCAGAAGAGAGTGGGGGCCAATATTCAACATTCTTAAAGAAAAGAATTTTAAACCCAGAATTTCATATCCAGCCAAACTCAGTTTCATAAGTGAAGGAGAAATAAAATCCTTTACAGATAAGCAAATGCTTAGAGATTTTGTCACCACCAGGCCTGCCTTACAAGAGACCCTGAAGGAAGCCCTAAACATGGAAAGGAACAACCGGTACCAGCCATTGCAAAAACATGCCAAAATGTAAAGACCATCGAGGCTAGGAAGAAACTGCATCAACTAACGAGCAAAATAACCAGTTAATATCATAATGGCAGGATCAAGTTCACACATAACAATATTAACCTTAAATGTTAATGGACTAAATGCTCCAATTAAGAGACACAGACTGGCAAACTGGATAAAGAGTCAAGACCCATCAGTCTGCTGTATTCAGGAGACCCATCTCACATGCAGAGACATACATAGGCTCAAAATAAAGGGATGGAGGAAGATCTACCAAGCAAATGGAGAACAAAAAGAAAGCAGGGGTTGCAATCCTAGTCTCTGATAAAATAGACTTTAAACCATCAAAGATCAAAAGAGACAAAGAAGGCCATTACATAATGGTAAAGGGATCAATTCAACAGGAAGAGCTAACTATCCTAAATATATATGCACCCAATACAGGAGCACCCAAATTCAAAAAGCAAGTCCTTAGAGACTTACAAAGAGACTTAGACTCCCATACAATAATAATGGGAGACTTCAACACTCCACTGTCAACATTAGACAGATCAACGAGACAGAAAGTTAACAAGGATATCCAGGAATTGAACTCATCTCTGCACCAAGTGGACCTAATAGACATCTATAGAACTCTCCACCCCAAATCAACAGAATATACATTCTTCTCAGCACCACATGGCACTTATTCCAAAATTGACCACATAATTGGAAGTAAAGCACTCCTTAGCAAATGTACAAGAACAGAAATTATAACAAACTGTCTCTCAGACCACAGTGCAATCAAACTAGAACTCAAGACTAAGAAACTCAATCAAAACCGCTCAACTACATGGAAACTGAACAACCTGCTCCTGAATGACTACTGGGTACATAACGAAATGAAGGCAGAAATAAAGATGTTCTTTGAAACCAATGAGAACAAAGATACAACATACCAGAATCTCTGGGACACATTTAAAGCAGTGTGTAGAGGGAAATTTATAGCACTAAATGCCCACAAGAGAAAGCTGGAAAGATCTAAAACTGACACTCTAACATCACAATTAAAAGAACTAGAGAAGCAAGAGCAAACACATTCAAAAGCTAGCAGAAGGCAAGAAATAACTAAGATCAGAGCCGAACTGAAGGAGATAGAGACACAAAAAACCCTCCAAAAAATCAATGATTCCAGGAGTTGGTTTTTTGAAAAAATCAACAAAATTGACAGACCACTAACAAGACTAATAAAGAAGAAAAGAGAGAAGAATCAAATAGATGCAATAAAAAATGATAAAGGGGATATCACCACCGACCCCACAGAAATACAAAGTACCATCAGAGAATACTATAAACACGTCTATGCAAATCAACTAGAAAATCTAGAAGAAATGGATAATTTCCTGGACACTTACACTCTTCCAAGACTAAACCAGGAAGAAGTTGAATCCCTGAATAGACCAATAGCAGGCTCTGAAATTGAGGCAATAATTAATAGCCTACCAACCAAAAAAAGTCCACGACCAGATGGATTCACAGCTGAATTCTACCAGAGGTACAAGGAGGAGCTGGTACCATTCCTTCTGAAACTATTCCAATCAATAGATAAAGAGGGAATCCTCCCGAACTCATTTTATGAGGCCAACATCATCCTGATACCAAAGCCTGGCAGAGACACAACAAAAAAAGAAAATTTTAGACCAATATCCCTGATAAACATCGATGCAAAAATCCTCAATAAAATACTGGCAAACCGGATTCAGCAGCACATCAAAAAGCTTATCCACCATGATCAAGTGGGCTTCATCCCTGGGATGCAAGGCTGGTTCAACATTCGCAAATCAATAAACGTAATCCAGCATATAAACAGAACCAAAGACAAGAACCACATGATTATCTCAATAGATGCAGAAAAGACTTTTGACAAAATTCAACAGCGCTTCATGCTAAAAACGCTCAATAAATTCGGTATTGATGGAACGTACCTCAAAATAATAAGAGCTATTTATGACAAACCCACAGCTAATATCATACTGAATGGGCAAAAACTGGAAAAATTCTCTTTGAAAACTGGCACAAGACAGGGATGCCCTCTCTCACCACTCCTATTCAACATAGTGTTGGAAGTTCTGGCTAGGGCAATCAGGCAAGAGAAAGAAATAAAGGGTATCCAGTTAGGAAAGGAAGAAGTCAAATTGTCCCTGTTTGCAGATGACATGATTGTATATTTAGAAAACCCCATTGTCTCAGCCCAAAATCTCCTTAAGCTGATAAGCAACTTCAGCAAAGTCTCAGGATACAAAATTAATGTGCAAAAATCACAAGCATTCTTATACACCAGTAACAGTCAGAGAGCCAAATCATGAATGAACTTCCATTCACAATTACTACAAAGAGAATAAAATACCTAGGAATCCAACTTACAAGGGATGTAAAGGACCTCTTCAAGGAGAACTACAAACCACTGCTCAGTGAAATAAAAGAGGACACTAACAAATGGAAGAACATACCATGCTCATGGATAGGAAGAGTCAATATCGTGAAAATGGCCATACTGTCCAAGGTTATTTATAGATTCAATGCCATCCCCATCAAGCTACCAACGAGTTTCTTCACAGAATTGGAAAAAACGGCTTTAAAGTTCATATGGAACCAAAAAAGAGCCCGCATTGCCAAGACAATCCTAAGTCAAAAGAACAAAGCTGGAGGCATCACGCTACCTGACTTCAAACTATGCTACAAGGCTACAGTAACCAAAACAGCATGGTACTGGTACCAAAACAGAGATATAGACCAATGGAACAGAACAGAGTCCTCAGAAATAATACCACACATCTACAGCCATCTGATCTTTGACAAACCTGAGAGAAACAAGAAATGGGGAAAGGATTCCCTATTTAATAAATGGTGCTGGGAAAATTGGCTAGCCATAAGTAGAAAGCTGAAACTGGATCCTTTCCTTACTCCTTATACGAAAATTAATTCAAGATGGATTAGAGACTTAAATGTTAGACCTAATACCATAAAAATCCTAGAAGAAAACCTAGGTAGTACCATCCAGGACATAGGCATGGGCAAGGACTTCATGTCTAAAACACCAAAAGCAACGGCAGCAAAAGCCAAAATTGACAAATGGGATCTAATTAAACTAAAGAGCTTCTGCACAGCAAAAGAAACTACCATCAGAGTGAACAGGCAACCTACAGAATGGGAGAAAATTTTTGCAATCTACTCATCTGACAAAGGGCTAATATCCAGAATCTACAAAGAACTCAAACAAATTTACAAGAAAAAAACAAACAACCCCATCAAAAAGTGGGCAAAGGATATGAACAGACATTTCTCAAAAGAAGACATTCATACAGCCAACAGACACATGAAAAAATGCTCATCATCACTCACCATCAGAGAAATGCAAATCAAAACCACAATGAGATACCATCTCACACCAGTTAGAATGGCAATCATTAAAAAGTCAGGAAACAACAGGTGCTGGAGAGGATGTGGAGAAATAGGAACACTTTTACACTGTTGGTGGGATTGTAAACTAGTTCAACAATTATGGAAAACAGTATGGCAATTCCTCAAGGATCTAGAACTAGATGTACCATATGACCCAGCCATCCCACTACTGGGTATATACCCAAAGGATTATAAATCATGCTGCTATAAAGATACAGGCACACGTATGTTTACTGCGGCACTATTCACAATAGCAAAGACTTGGAATCAACCCAAATGTCCATGTGTGACAGCCTGAATTAAGAAAATGTGGCACATATGCGCCATGGAATATTATGCAGCCATAAAAAAGGATGAGTTTGCATCCTTTGTAGGGACATGGATGCAGCTGGAAACCATCATTCTTAGCAAACTATCACAAGAACAGAAAACCAAACACCGCATGTTCTCACTCATAGGTGGGAACTGAACAATGAGATCACTTGGACTCGGGAAGGGGAACATCACACATCGGGGCCTATCATGGGAAGGGGGGAGGGGGGAGGGATTGCATTGGGAGTTATACCTGATATAAATGACGAATTGATGGGTGCTGACGAGTTGATGGGTGCAGCACACCAACATGGCACAAGTATACATATGTAACAAACCTGCACGTTATGCACATGTACCCTAGAACTTAAAGTATAATAAAAAAAGAAAAAAAGAAAAAAAGAAAAAAAAAGAAAATAATGAAGTTGAAAACAAAAAAAAAATGTATAAATAAATGTACATATAAAAATGTAAAAAAAATAAAATAAAATAAAATAAAAATAAATATTAATAAGTGGAGAAAGATATACCATGCTAACACTAAGCAAAATAAAGCAAAAGTATCTCTACTCATTTCAGACAAAACAAACTTCATACTGGCATATTTATTAGAAATAAATAGAAACATGACATAATTATAAAGGAGTCAATTCTCCAAAATAATACAGCAATCTTTAATTTGTATGAGCCTAACAACAGAGTGTCAAAATATATGAGGCAACAACCTATGGAACTACAAGGAAAAATAGATGAATCCACTATTACAGTTGGAGGCTTCAACACCCTTCTATCAGAAATGAACAGATTCAGCAGGCATAAAATCAGTAAGGATATAGTTGAACTAAAAATACCACCAATCAACTGTATATAATTAACACCTTTAGATTACTTAATGCAACAACAGCAGAGTATACATTCTTCTCAAGTACACATGGAACCTTCACCAAGATATACCACATCCTGGGCCATAAAACACGACCTTAACAAATTTAAGAGAATTAGGAATCATATGATGTCAGCTCTCAGACCAAAATGGAATTAAACTAAAAACAAATAATACAAAGATACCTGGGAAACCTCAAAACTTGCAGATTAAACAACACATTTCTAAATAACACATAAGTTGGAGATAAAATCTCATTGGAAATTTTAAAATATTTTTTTAAAGATCAAAATTAAAACAAAACTTATTAGAACTGTGGAATGCAGCAAATGCAGTTCTTAAATGAAAATTGATAGCATTAAAAATAAAAAAAAAAAATTAGCCGGGCATGGCAGCAGGCACCTGTAGTCCCAGCTATTAGGGAGGCTGAGGCAGGAGAATGGCATGAACCTGGGAGGCAGAGCTTGCAGTGAGCCAAGATCTCACCACTGCGCTCCAGCCTGGGTGACAGAGCAACTCCATCTAAAAAAAAAAAAAAAGGAAAGAAAAAAAGAAAATTGATAGCATTGAATGCATATATTAGCAAAGAAGAAAGATCTGAAATCAGTAATCTAAGGCTATAGGGGAATAAAAGAGCAAATTAAATTCAAAGCAAGCAGGAAAACACATTAAAATTAGAGCAGAAATCAATAAAATTGAAAACAGAAGATCAATAGAGAAAATAAATAAAACCAAAAGTTGGTCTTTGGAAAAGATCAATAAAATTAATATGCCTCTAGTCAGGCTATCTAAGGGGAAAAAAATGACACAAATTACTAATATCAGAAATGAAGAAAGACATTAAAAGAATAATAAGGAAATACTAGGAACAAGTCTATGCCCACAAATCCGATAATCTACATAAAACAGACCAATTACTTGAAAGATACTATCTGCCAAAATGCACACAAGAAGAAACAGACAATCTAAACAGTCCTGTATCAAATAACTTAAATCAATAATTAATAATTTTCCCAAAGGGAAAGGAGTAGGCCAAGATACATTCACAGGTGAATTCTAAAAAACATTTAAAGAAGAGATTATACCAATTCTCTACGCTCTCTTTCAGAAGATAGAAGCAAAAGGAAAGTTTTCTAACTCATTCTATGAGGCCAGAATTACCTTATACCAAAACCAAAGACATTACAAGAAAAGAGAATTATAGATCAATATTTTTCATGAACATAGATGCAAAAGTTATCAAAAAAATGTTAGCAAATCAAATCCAACAATATATAAAAAGAATTTTACACTGCAAACAAGTAGGATTTATTCCATGTATGCAAGCCTGGTTCAACATTAAAAAATCAAATAATGTAATCCATTACAACAAATTAAAGAAAACAAATTACATGATCATATCAATAAATACAGAAAATTTATTTGACAAAATTCAATATCTACTCATAATTAAAACTTTCACAATTGCATATTGCAAACACTGCAGTTACCTGGAGCAGGAAATACATTCTTCTTCAACCAGCAAAGATAACTTCCAGAAATTACAGAGAAATAAAAATTTCCCAAACAAACAAAAACTAAGAGAGTTCATCATCATTAAAAATGTCTTACAGGAATTGCTATGGTGATTTCTTTAAACTGAAACAAAAATGTGCTAATTAATAACATGAAACATATAAAAGCACAACCTTAAGGGTATAAATAAAGCATAGCCATATTCAGAATAATCTAAGACTATAATGATGGTGTGTAAGGCAATTTTATCCCTAGTATGAGGCTAAAAGCTGAAACTATTAATAACAATGATAGCTAAAATAAACTTCAAAGGGATACATTACAAAATAATGTAAATTTTGACAGCAAAATCATAAAATGTGGGAAGGGAAATAAAAATATAGAGCTGTTATGTGCAATTCAAGTTAAGTTATTATCAGTTTGATGTAGGCTTTTGTATAAGAAAGATGTGTGCAAGCTTCATGGTAACCACAAAGCAAAATCTTTAGTAAAATGACAAAACAAAAATAGAAAGCATTTCAAGCATAACACTATAGAAGACTATCAAACCACAAAGGAAGTCATCAAGAGAGAAAGAAAATACGTACAGAAACAAGCTGAAAAGAACTAACAAAATAGCAGCAGTAAGTCCTTACTTAGTAATAATTACCTTGAATGTAACAGATTATGTGCTTCCAAAAAGATGTAGAATGACCGAATGGATTTCACAAAAATAAGATCTACCTACCTGCTGCTTACAAGAGATACACCTTACTTTGAAGAACACACATAGATGAAAGCAAAAGGATGGAAAAAGACATTCCATGCAAGTGGAAATCAAAAGAGCAGGAATAGCTATAATTACATCAGACAAAATATAATTTAAGTCAAAAACTGTAACAGGCAAAGAAAGATATTATAACATAGTAAAGGAGTCAATTCAGCAAAAGGGTATAACAAATATATATATCCAACATTGGAGCACCTAAACATGTAAAACAAATATTAAAGAATCTGAAGAGAGAAATAGATTGCAATACAATAATAATAAGGAAACACTGGATTTAAATAACACTTTAGACAACATGGACTGGACAGACATGTACAGAACAGTCCATCCAATAGCAAGAGAATGCATGTCTTCTAAAATGCACACAAAACATTCTCCAAGAGAGATCACATATTAGAACACAAAACAAACTTCATAAAATTTAAGAAGATTGAAATTGTATCAAGTATCTTTTCCAATCACAATAATATAAAACTAGAAATCAGTAACAAAATTCACAAGTACATGGAAATTAAACCATGCTCTTGAACAATCAATTGGTCTGTAAAGAAATTAAAGAAAAATTTTAAAACATCTTGAGACAAATGAAAATGGAAACAAAATTGTCAAAACTTATGTACAGCAAAAGCAGTTCTAAAAGGAAAATTTGTAGCAATAAATGCCTACATCAAAATAGAAGAAAGATCACAAAATAAACTAATGTTACACCTCACAGAACAGGAAAAAGAAAACAAACTAAACTCAAAGTTAGCAAAAGGAAGAAAATAGTAAAGACTAGAGCAAAAATAAATGAAATAGAGACTAGAAAAACAATATAAAACCTCAATAAAGTAAGTTGGGTGCAGTGAGTTACATCTATACTCCCAGCACTTTGGAAGGCTGAGATAGAAGGATCACTTGAGGCCAGGAGTTCGATAACAGCCAGGGGAACATAGTGAGACCCTGACTTTACAAAAAATTTAAAAATTAGTCAGGCATGGTGGCACACATTTTTAGTCCCAGTTACTTGGGAGGCGTGATGGGAGAATCAATTCAGCCTGGGAAGTTGAGGCTGCAGTGAGCTGTGATCATGCCACTGCAATTCAGTCCAGGCAACAGAGCAAGACCCTCTCTTTAAAAATGAACAAAATGTATTGGCTTTTTGAAATGATAAACAAAATTGACAAACCACTAGCTAAATTAACTGAGAAAAAAGAGAGGAGACTCAAATAAACTAAAAGTGAAAAGAGGAGACAATAAAACTGATACCACAGAAATACAAAGGTTCGTAAGAAACTACTATGAACAATTATACACCAACAGATTCAATAACCTAATAAAGCCCTAAAAGTATACAATGTACTAAGACTGAATCATGCAGAAGTAGAAAACTGAACAAACCAATAAAGGATAAGATCATTGAATCAGTGATAAAAAGTCTCTCATCAGAAAAAAAAAAAAAAAAAAAAAAAAAAAAAAAAGCCCAGGACTGATGACTTTACTGCTTAATTCTACCAAACATTTAAAGAACTAACATCAATCCTTCTTAAACTCTTCCAATACATTAAAGAGGAGAGAATGCTTCCAATCTCTTTTAATGAGACTAGCATTACTCTGATACCAAAGCTCGACAAGGACATTCCAAGACAAGAAAATTACTAGCCAATATCCTTGATGAACATATGCTCTAGACAGGTGATCTGCTTAAGAAATAAGAATTTAATATTTTTTAAAATATCCTTGATGAACACAGATGCAAAAGTTCTGAACAAAATACTAGCAATCAATCTCAATAACACATTAAAAAGGTTATCTACCATGATCAAGTGGGATTTATCCCTGGGATGCAAAGATGGTTCAATATTCACATCAATAAGTGTGATATATTACATTAACAGAATAAAGGATAAAATCCATACAATCACTTCAGTAGATGCAGAAAAACATTCTTTCATGTAAAAAACTCATCAAATTAGTTATAGAAAAAATGTACCTCAACACAATAAAGGTCATATATGAGAAGCACACAGCTAACACAAAAGTGAAAAATTGAAAACTTTTCTTCTAAGATATGAAATAATATAAGGATGCCCACTCACACCACTTCTATTCAACATAATACTGGAAGTCCTTGCCAGAGTAGTTTAGCAAGAGAAAAAATAAAAGACATTCAAATAGGAAAGGAAGAAGTAAAATGATCAGTGTTTGCTGATGACATGATTTTATGTAGAGAAAATAGATTTTACCCAAAAACTGTTAGAATTAATTTTTTAAAATACAGTAAAGTTACAGGATACAAAATCAACACACAAAAATCAGTACATTGGAAATAAACGATCCCAAAAAGATATCAAGAGAACAACCCCATTTACAATAGTTATGAAAATAGTAAGATACTTAGGAATAAATTTAACCAAGGAGATGAAAGACCTGCACACTGAAAACCATAAAACATTGGTGAAATAAATTGAAGAAGATACAAATGTGGAAAGATATTCTATACCCATGGACTGTAAGAATATTGTTAAAATGTCCATACTGTCCAAAGTTATGTACACATTTAATGCAGTCTCTATCAAACTTCCAATGCCTTTTTTCATAGAAATAGAAAAAACAATCCTAAAATTCATATAGAACTGCAAAAAAAAATCCCTAATAGCCAAGGCAAATATGAGCAAAAAGAACAAAGTGGAAATATCACATTACCTGATTTCAAATTATATTAAAAAGCTATAGTAATTAAAACAGCATGATACTGGCCAAAAAAAAGAAAAAATAGACATGTCAACCAATGGAACAAAATAGGAAGCCCCAACACAAACCTATGCATGTGTGGTCAATTGATTTCCAAAAAGGTGCCAAGAATATATAATGAGAAAAGGATAGGTTCTTCAATAAATGGTTTTGGGAAAACCAGATATCCACATACAGAAGAATGAAAGTAGGCCCTTATCTCACACGATATTAAAATAATCAACTCAAAATGGATTAATGATATAAATATTAAAACCAAAACGGTAAAACTATTAAAAGAAAACATGGTGATAAACTATATGATGTTGGTCTGAACAACGATTTTTTTTAAATTTGATCCCAAAAGCACAGGTAGCAAAAGCAAAAATAGACTAATGGGATTATATCAAACTAAAAAGCCTCTGTACACCAAAATAAATAATTAACAGAGTGCAGAGATAACTTATGAAATGGGAGAAAAGCATTTGCAAGTCATACATCCAATAAGGAGTTAATATCCGGTATATATAAGGAGCCCATACAACTCAATAGCAACAAAACAGAAAGCCCAACTTAAAAATGGGCAGGGAAACTGAATAGACATTTCTCAAAAGAAAACACACAGATGGCCAACAAAAATATTTTTAAGTGCTCAACTTTGCTAATCACAAGGGAAATGTAAATTAAAACCATAAGATATCATCTCACCTCTGTCAGAATGTCTATTATCAAAAAGACAAAAGATAACCACCAGTATTGGTGAGGCTGTGGAGAAAAGGGAACCTTGTACACTGCTAGTGGGAATGTAGATTAGTACAACCACTATGGAAAACTGTATGGAGGTTCATCAATAAATCAAAAATGAAATTACCATATGATCCAGCAATCCAACTTCTGAGTTTTTACCCAAAAGATCTGAAATCAATTGTTAAAGATGTCTCTGCATTCCTGTGTTTATTACAGCATTAATATGATAGCCAAGTTATAGAATCAACTAAGTGTCCATGAGCAGATAAATAGGTAAACAAAATGTGGTATGCATACACCATAAAATACTATTCAGACTGAAAAAAAGAAGGAAATTCTGTCATTTGCAAGGACATGGATGGAAATGAAGAACATTATGCTAAGTAAAATAAGCCAGAGAAAGAAAGACAAATACTGGATATTCTCACTTATATGTGGAATCCAAAACAATTGAACCCATAGTAGCATAGAACAGAATAGTGGTTACAGTGGCTGGGGGTTGGGGGGAATGGGGAGATGATGGCCAAAAGGTAAAAAGTTTTAGACAGAAGGAATATGATTTATTTGATCGCTATTGCTCAAAATAGAGCATAGAGTATTAAACAACTCAAAATTGCTAAGAGGGTAAATTTCAAATGTTCTCACCACAAGAAGTGTTAAGTATATGGAGTGATGAATACGTTAACTAGCTTGATTTAGTTATTCCACATTGTATTCATAAATCATAACGTCACTTTGTGCCCTAAAAATGTATACAATTATAAATTGTCAATTTGTAATTTAAAAATTAAAAATAAGAAAGAAGGAGAAAAATCACAGGATTACACCAATCAGTATAGAAAACGGCTGACAAAACTCAACATCTACTCATGATTTTTTTAAAAACTTAAAAATATAGAAATAGGAAACCTGTCAACTTGATAAAGACCATCTACAATAAACCTACAGCTAACGTTGTGCTTAATGGCAAAAGATTGAATGCTTTCTCCTTAAGAATTTCTGCTCTCAGTTCTCTCATTCAACTTATTTCTGGAATTCTAGCCAGTGCAATAAAGCAAGAATAGGACATAAAAGACACATAGATTAGAAAGAATGAAGTAAAAATATCCCTATTTGCAGATGACATGATTGTCTACAAAAAAACTCCTAGAAATAGTGCATCATCAAGATTGCAGGATATAAGATAAACATGTAAAAATCTATTGTATTTCTGTATGCTAGTGATAAATATGGACAACAAAATTAAAAACCTAATACAATATATAATCGCTCAAAATAAAATACTCAGGTAAATCTGACAAAATACGCACAGGACTTGCCAACGACTATACAATGCTAATGAAAGCAATCAAAGCTCTAAATAATTGAAGAAACATATATTTATGATTGAAAAAAATGCCTCAAATTAATATACAGCTTTAATGCAATTTCTCTCAAAACCAAGATTTTTGTAGATATAAACAACAGTATCCTAAAATGTATATGGAAAGGCAAAGAAACTGGAATAGCTAAAATAATTTTGAGGAAAAAAAGAATATAGTGGGAGAAATCTGTCTCCCCAATATCAAGGCACTATGTAGTTACAATAACCAAGACTGTTGGCAGAGAGGTAGAAACGTAGATTAATGAACTAGAACATAGGCCAATGAACTAGAAGAGAGAAACAGAAGGTGCAAAAACTATTTAATAGAGAAAAGATATCCATTTCAACAAATGGTGCTGGAGCAATTTAATATCCACAGGACAAAAAGAAAAAGAACCTTGACATAAACCCTGAAACTTCTACAAAAATTAATTCAAAACAGATCAAAGACATGCCTAAAATATAAAATTATAGATCCTGGATATCAGCAAAATGGCAGAGTAGAAGACCCAAGTCTTTGTTTCACTAAACACAAAAACATTAGACAGCTGTACACAAATGAAAATAGCTCTGGGAGGGCTCAGAAGTCCAGTTAAGAAGTACAGCAACAAAGTGGAGCACCAAAAGAAGAAGGAAGAAGGAGGAGGAGGAGGAGGAGGAGGAGAGGAGGAAGAGGAAGAGGAAGAAGAAGAAGAAGAAGAAGAAGAAGAGAAGGAGGAGGAGGAGGAGGAAGAGGAAGAGGAAGAAGGAAGAAGAAGAAGAAGAAGAAATGATTAGTAGGAGAGGTCAAGAGACAAGAAGAACAGAAGAAGGGAGGGTAGGTTAGGCGGAAGGAAGAGGAAGAGAAGATCATCAGAAGAACATACAGATTAGTAGAGTCTTCATTAGTACTAAGCTAAGAGATACGAGCAATCATCTTCTGCGTAGTCCGGATCTTCGCGCATCATACAGTCGCCTCCTAATCGCATCTCTTCTATCTCTGCCTGCTTCATCTCCACAGAGCTCTCCCTATTACGTCCTCGCTCATCCGATCTCTGCCGATGAGCAGAGCATCGAATGGATCCAGTGCGGGGCTCTTCCGCCAGCTCCTTCCGTCCGCCTCCTCGTCTTCTTCTTCGCTCTAGCCCTCATCCTCATCGCCTCACTTCTGCGTTCTCTTCCCCTCACTCCTCCTCCCTCCTCTCTCCTCTCCTCCTAGCCTCTCCTCTCCCCTCTACTCTCTGCCCTCTTCTCTTCTTCCTCGGCTCTCGCTCCCTCCTCCTCTTCTTCTTCTTCTCTTCTTCTTCATCTTCCTCTTACCTGTCCTCTCCCCTGCCCTCCTGCCCAAACTCCTCTGCTTGACTTCTTATTCTTCTCTCCTCTGCCTCTTCCCTTCTCTCTCATCCTCCTCCTCCTCCTCTTCTTCTTCAGGCATCTTCCCTTCTCGCTCACGCCTATCCTTCCGCCATCCTCCTCCCTCTACTCCTCCGTCATCCTCCTCCTCCTCCTTCTGTTCTGTCTCTTATTCCTCTTCGCTCTCTACTCTTCGTCCTCCTCCTCCTCCCCGCCTCTTCTTCTTCTTCGGTCTTCTTCTTCTCTGTCCTCCTCTCCCTATCCTCCTCCTCTCCTACCTCCCTCCGTCTCCTCCTCCCTCATCACTCCTCCCCTCCTCCTCCTCCTCATCCTTCTTCTTCATCTTCTATCTTCTTCTCTTCTACCTCCTACCCTCCTCCTCCTCTTCCGCTTCTTTTTTTTTTTTTTTTTTTTTTTTTTTTTTTTATTTTCATTTTTCTTGTCGCTCTTCTTCCTTCCTCCTCTGTCCCCCTTCTCCTTCCCTCATCTCTTCATCCTTCCTCAGCCCCCCTACTTCCCTGACTCCTCTCCTCCTCCCCCGTTTTTTCCGCTACCAGTTTGCTTGTTGCCTTCCTTCCTTCTCAGTCGCCACACTCCGCATCTTTTCCATATCGCTCTTAACTCGCCTATCCCCAGTGTATTTTCAGGGCAATGCCTAAGCCCCACACTTTGTTTCACATCTCACTCGTGGCTAGGAGTGTTTTTAATGCAAGATACCTAAAACACGTAGCAAAGATGACAGATAAGGCTATCAGTATCAACCACACAAGGCAGCTTAAAAAATTGCTGAGGAAGTTCTTCAAATGTGACACAAAAATGATAAACATCAGTGCAAAAGCATAGAAAGCATAAATCTCACTGGTGAAGGTAAATATGTAGACATAAACAGATTAATGTTACCGTGTAAGAGTGGTACATATTTACTTTTCAGCCTGATATAAAAGTTGAGCATAAAAGATGATAATGACCACACAATAAAAAAGGAGCAAATTCTGACTACGAGAACACAGAGTGGTTGGGGAAGTAAAACTGTAGTTTTTTTATGAAATTGCATAAGCAGTTACAACTTAAAATAGAAGAGTAATAACCAGAAGACAGTTTACACAAACCTGGCGCTAACAACAAATAAAAACTTATAGTACAAAATATAAAGGAGAAAATAAAGCAAATCACACAAAAATTTATTAAACAACAAAGACAACAAGACAAGACAAAAAAGAAAAACAACTGCAAATAGAGAGAAAACAACACAAAGGCAATAATAGTTTTTTCATAACAGTATTTATTTTACATGCAAATAGATTAAATTCACCAATCAAAAGTCATTGGTGGGGAATGGTTTTTAAAAGCATGATCCAGTGATATGTTAACAGAGACTCACTTTAGACAGACACATAGGCTGAAGTAAAAGGATGGCAAAAAAGAAAGCAAGAGTGGCACACTTATATTAGATCAAATATAAGTGTACATAAGGCCATAAATGTCTCTAAAGATAAATTAGGCCATTAATAAAAATAAAATAGTTGATATCAACATAAAGATATAACAATTTAAATAATATGCACCCAGTAATAGAGCACCAAATATTGAGAGAAAATGTATCAGATCAAAAGACAGAAATTGACAGAAATATAAATAGTAGGGAACTTCAATGCCCAGTTACAATAATGGATAGAACAACCAACAGGAAATCAATAGCAGGTACTGGACAACACAATAGACCAAATGGGCCTAATAGCCTTAGCCTCATTTTGACCTAAGAGCCAATAGCCTCATTTCAAAGACCTTTGCAGGTCTTTCAAATAGCCTAATAATGCCCTTCAACCTAAGAGCCAAAGTACTTACATTCTTTTCAGGTGCACACACAATATTCCTCAGAATAGGTCACATATCAGGTCACAACACAAAAAATCTTCCACTTAAGAAAAATAAAGATTATGATGTACTTTTCTGACCACAGAAATAAAACCAGAAATCAATAACAGCAAGAAAATTCACATATATGTAGAAACTAAACAACACTCTGTTGAACATCCCATTAGGCAAAAGAGAAATAAAAAGAAAAATTTAACAGTATTTTCAGACAATGAAAGGAAAACACAACATACTAAATCCTAAAAGATGGACAAAAGTAGCACTAAAAGGCAAGTTATAGCAATAAATACTTATATTTAAAAGAAGAAAGCTCTTACCCTCCACACACTAACACCGTACAAAGGAATAGAAAAAGAACTAATTAAACCCAAAGTGACAAAAGAGTAAAATAAATCAAATGAGAAACTTTAAAAGAAAAAAATCAACGAAAGAATTAGGTTTTTTGAAAGATAAAATAATCAAACACTTAGCCTAAGAAAACACAGAAGATTCAAAATCAGGAAACATTTCAATGGATGTCTCAGAAATAGAAAGGATCATAAGGAACTATTATGAAAAATTCTATGCCCAACAAACTGAAACTTAGAAGAAATGAACAAATTCCTAGACACATATGATCTACCCAAACTAATCAAGAAGAAGCAGAACACCTGCAAACCAAACAAGTAAGGAAACTGAATCAGTAACCAAAAACCTGCCAACAAAGAAAAGTCTAGGATGTGATGGCTTCATGGATTAATTCTAACAAACATTCAAAGAAGAATAATAACAATATCTCAAACTCTTCCAAAAAATAGATGAGAGACACTCCAAACTGAGTCAATGAGATAGCATTACCCTGACACCAAATCAAAGACATTAGAGAAAAGGGGAAACAACAGGCCAATATCTCAATGAACATAGATACAAAAATTATCAATAAATACTAGCAAACCAAATTAGCAGCAATTAAAAGTATCACATATCTAACTAAGTGGAATTATCCCTGGGATACAAGAATGGTTTAACTATGAATCAATCAATATGATACAATACAGTAACAAAATGAAAAAAAAAAGTATACTTATCTCAATGACCAGAAATCGAATTTGGGAAATGTAAGATACATTTATACATAAACTCTCAACAGATAGTGTATAGAAGGAACTTATTTCAACAAAATAAAGGTGATATGAAAAGCCACAGCTAGCATCATAATCAATGGGAGGAAACTAAAATTATTTTCTCTAAAATCTGGAAAAGGTAAGAATATCACTTTTACCACTTGTTTCAACACAGTACTGGGAGTCTCAGCCAGAACAATTAGAAAAAAAAAGAAAAGGCATCCAAAGCTGAAAAGATGTAAAATTATCTTCATTTCAGAATTACATATATAAAAACCTTAAATACTCAATTTAAAGATACAGAGCTGATAAATAAATTCAGTAAAATCAGATACACAATCAACACAAATCAAATGCTTTTCTATACACAAACAATAGACTATTCAAAACGAATTAGGAAAACAATCCTATTCACAGAACACAACAACAAAAAAATAGTAAAATAAACAACAAAAATTTGAAAGACTTATAACACTGAAATTATGAAACACTGATGAAAGAGCTTTTAAAAAACACAGATATATGGAAAGACATTTCATATTCATGGAACAGAAGAATTAAAGATTTTAAATGTCCATACTATTCAAAGAAATCTGCAGATTCAATACAATGCCTACAAAATCTCAATGGCATTCTTTACAAAATAGAAAAACAATCCTAAAATTCATTGGAACCTCAAAAGACCCAGAATAGCCAGAGCAAACTTGCCTAAGAAAAATAAAGCTAGAAGCATAAAACTCGCTAATTTAAACATATTAAAAGCTACAGTAATTAAAACTGTATGGTACTGGCATAAAAATAGACATATCAACAGAGAATGGAATTGAAAGGCCAGAAATAAATCCCACATCTTTGACAAGGGTGCCAAAACACAAATGGGGATCTCTTCAATAAATAATGCTGGGAAAATATGATATGCATGTGCAGGAGAAGAAAATAAAATCGTTATCTCACACCATACACAAATATCAACTCAAAATGGATGAAAGACTTAATTAATTAATGGATTTAAAACATCTTAGTTTTATGTCTAACATGTAAGACATAAATACACCAAAGAAAGCAAGAGTAGCTACACTTATATTAGATAAATATAGTGTAAAATAAGGCCATAAATGTCTCTAAAGACAAAGGGTCATTAGGTTTAACATGTAAGACATAAAACACTAGAAGAAATCATAGGGGAAAAGCTTTGACAATGATCTTGGCAATAATTTTTTGGATATAACACAAACAGTGCAGGCAAACAAAATCAAAAATAGGCTAATGAAATGGCATCAAACTAAAAAGCTTCTGCCTGGCAAAGGAAATAATTTTTGGAAATAAGGCAACTATGTAATGGGAGAGATATTTGTAAACCATATATCCGATAATAGGTAGTATTCATAATAAAAGGAATTCATGCAAGTCACAGCAAAAAAAATAAAAAAAATAACCAATGTAATCAGAAAAAATCCTGAATAAATATTACCAAAGAAGACATACAAATGGCCAACTTACAGTAAGTTCACTAATCATCAGGCAATGCAATCAAAAGCACCAATGAGATAACACCTTACACCCATTTGATGGCTACTATCAGAAAGAAATGTTGGGGGAGATGTGGAAAAAGGAAAATTTGTATATTTTTGTGGGAATGTAAACGGTGCCGGCAGACATTAAGAAAACAATATGTAAGTTCCTCACAAAGAACCCATCAACCCATCAAAGGAAATGAAATCAGTACCCTCAAAGAGATATCTACACTGCCATTGCTGCATTTTTTGCATTCCACACAATAGCCAAGAATGAAATCTACTAAATTCCATTGATAGGTGATCAATAAAGAAACATGAATAGTAAATCCAATAAAACATGATTCAAGGCTGGGCATGGTGTCTCATGCCTGTAATCCAGCACTTGGGAGGCTGGAGGTGGGTGGATCACGTGAGTCCAGAAGGTTCAGACCAGCCTGAAAAATAAGCAAAACCCCCATCCTACTAAAAATACAAAATTAGCCGAGTATGGGTGCACATGCCTGGGCCCCCCAGCTACTTGGAAGGCTGAGGTGAATGCATTGAGCCTGTAGGTCAAGGCTAAGTGAGCCGTGATGTAACCACTGCACTACAGCCTGAGCAGCAGAGTGAGACCCATCTCTCTCTCTCTCATAATATACACATATACAGCCTTTAAAGAAAGCTGAAACACATTTTCCAACAACACAGAGACTTGGAGGACACTATGCTAAGTGAAAATAAGCCAGACACCACAACACGAATACAAATTTTTTTTTTTTTTTTGAGACGGAGTCTTCTTGTGCTTGGGCTGGAGTGCAGTGGCGGCCATCTTGGCTCACTGCAAGCTCCGCTCCTGGGTTCACGCCATTCCTCCTGCCTCAGCCTCGCCGAGTAGCCGGACTACTACAGGCAACCTGCCACCACGTCAGCTAAATTTTGTTTGTTTTTTAGTAGAGACGGGGTTTAACCATGTTAGCCCAGGATGGTCTCGATCTCCTGACCTCGTGATCCGCCGGCCCGGCCTCCCAAGTGCTGGGATTACAGGCATGAGGACACCGCACCCAGCCACAACAAAAATTAATGCTCAGGGAGGATGTGGAGAAGCAAGATCACTCAATATTGCTGACAGTAATGTAAAATGGTAACAGCCACTCTGGAAAACAGTTGAGCAGTTCCTTAAAAACCTAAACATGCAACTGCCATATAAAACGGCAATTGTACCCTTTAATTATCCAGAGAAATGAAAACTAGATTCACACAAAAACCTATGCATGAATGTTTATAGCAGCATTATTCCTAATTGCCAAAAACTGAAAACTTCCCAGATGTCTTCAATGGGTGAATTGATAACACACTGTGGGAAGCCATCTTGAGAATACTACTCAGCAATAAAAGTAGCAAAACTATGATAATGTGCAAAAGTCTGAATCAATCTCCAGCAAATGGTGCTGAATGAAAACAAGCAATCCAAAAGTTTCCATGCGGTATAACTTAATTTATATAATATTATTAGGCCAGGCACATGGCTTATGCTTGAAATCCTAGCACTTTGGAGGCTGATGCCAGAAGATCACTGAGGCCAATAGTTCAAGACAGCCTAGGCAATAAGTGAGACCCTGTCTCTCCACAAAAAATAGAAAAAAACTAGCCAGGTGTGGAGGCGTGCACCTGTAGTCCCAAATACTCAGGGGGCTAGGTTGTAGGATCTCTTGAGCCCAGGATGTGCACACTGAATCCAGCCTGTGCAACTGGTCTCCAGCAAGACTTGTCTCAAATCAATGCGAATATTATTATTGAAATAAACAAAGTATAAAATGGAGAATAGAGTATATTGCCAGGGTTAAAAAGAGGTGAGGATGAGAAGGAACAGAGTAGCTACGAAAGGGCAAGACAGAGATCTTTGTGGCAAATGCAGGTTTTTGTGTCTTGACTAATCAATATTGTACTTGGTGATGAATGGACTACTACCTGTGCAGGATGGGGATGCTGAGTAAAGGGTACATGAGGCTCTTTCTGCATTATTTGTTATAATTGCAGTAAATCTATAATTACACTCAAAATAAAAACTTTAAAGAAATTAAACAAAATGCATACTAAGGATACTAAAGGATAAACAAAGACACATTGGGAGAGAAGAGGTGTGAGAAAGCTAAAAGCTCAATCTACACACAAGAACTGGAAAGCAATTACACAAGGTCAAAAGCTGGTAAGAAAGATCAGTATAACTCATTTTAGCAGTCTATCAGTATAAAATTCATATTATTAGAAATATGAGCTGTTCTCAAATAATAAGGATCAAAAAGGTTGTCTCTGAAGAGACAGCCTTGAGAAGGAGAAAAGTAAGAAAGAAGGCAGGGTCCTTTTCATCATAAATTCTCCGTACACTTCTATTAAACAATGTGTTTGCATTACCTAATTACATTTTTAACACTAGCCAGTTCAGGGCCTTCTCTGAAGCATACAGTTAGAATGCATGTGAATGTCTTTCTGTTATGATCTCTCGGTCAATAAATGGCTGAACTTAAACAAGGTCTTAAAGTACCTTTACCCTTGTCCCTTTGTTGGGATCAGCTCTTCCCAGATCAGAAATAACAAAGGGAAAAGCCCACCTAACTTCATTTCCTCACATTCTGTTGACTTGTTCACTCACTTGTGATTGTTTATTCCCCTGAGTGTTCACAGGAACACTGTCCACTCCCTTGCCCTCACCCCTCGAGCTTCCGGATGAGAGGAATTCAATCCACAACATTCACTAAGCCTCTTCAGCTTTTAACCTTTTCATTCTTCTCTGGCAAGACCTCTTCTGAAGAATCCCAAAGCCTCTCATTCTGAACATCTTAGATCACAAATTAAAATTAATACATCAGTTTCAATGAGGAGTTATATTGTGATTTATTCATAATCGCCCCTCCCTGTCAATTACCCAGGCAGTATTCACTTTCCTTGGGCTGCAGATCCAAAGAGTGATTGATTTTCGCAGAGCATGGTGGACACCAGCTCAGGGATAAGGCTTTTCTGGGAGGGAAGGAGCCACACCCGTGAGCAGAAGCTACCTTGAATTCATACTCCACAGGTGGAATTAAATGCTTTTGGCACCCACCGTCAACGGGATTTTTAACATATCATGAAGGAAGTTGAACTAAAAAAACAATGCAGAGGAACAACAGAGGATCATGGGGTTTTATTCATAGGCATTATGATAGAAAAAGGTAAGGTGGTGCCATGGTTTTACAGTTCAAGTCACGTAAGATAATTTGTGCCGACCTCAGAGTTGGTTCTCGAGAGAAGCGTATCCTACAATGGAGCAGGAGCATTCAAAAGGCACTGACTGACAGATTCCTCAAATGTTTGTTCCAATCCTAGGCATAATAATGATCCCCTTAAAGCAAAAGTTGGTTCCCCAGAACATTCATCCAACAAGAGGGTTTGGACTTCACTGAGGAACATGTCTTTCTGGTTTAAAAAGTTGGAGGTATATGAATCTTTTCCCTCAAAATGCATCTCTAAGGGAAATAACAAGTGGAGAGTGTGTGAGCCTTTGGCGTGAGCACCCTCCAAAACTGAGCCCATTCAGATGCTGCATCTCCAAGGCTCTGAGAGATGATCATCCTCTTACATCCATTAAAACACTTGTGCTTAGATGATTTCTTCATCTTGGGGAAATAGAGTGGTGAACCCAAGATGATGGCATTGTGTGGGCTGGGCAAGTCTATTTAACTCACCATCAAATGTTTAACTGTAATTGGATCACTTTACCCCAGCAGCACAACTGCCCTCTTTACAATGCATTTGGTTGAGCTTGGAGCCCTACATCTGGTTTTCGTCAACTTCAGCTCATTGATATTCCATGGTCCAAAGATCACACTCGTGCATGAAATCCCCACCAAATGCCACTACCGGCTCTGGTTCCCTGGATTAGTGCTTCTCCTAACAGAGCTGATGCTTTAATGGTGAGAAAAACAGGCATCAAGATTCAACAAATCTATTCTTTGGCACTTCTTTTAGCTTTTATAAGGCAAATGGAACAAGGGCAATGTGAAGTCTAAAATATAGAGGACAGGAAAGGCTCATTGGATTATGGCCAGACCTGCTTTGCCCATAATAGGGCATTTAATTTTTCCTTTTGATTACACTGTGTTTGCCACAGCAGCCCAGCTTGCCAAGAAAATAGCATTATATGATCCCGAGAGCAGAAAGGACTCAAAGATAATAAACAAGGAAATTCAAGAAACTTTCTTCAAAACATTGACCATTGAATACCATTTTTCTCAATTTGAAAGTAAATTTTTTTAACAAGTAGAAGGCCTCACAACGTGATGTGAAAAGGCTAAAAAGACAATAGAAATTACATTCAAAAAGTGCCATTGCCAACATACACAAAGGCTTTGGCTTGTTCTGTGCCGAGGGATGTAGACAGGGCTAGGAGGGCTGCCTGGTGCTAATCCTCAGCTCCTGGAGATGCCCATCCCTGGGCACTGGCTTGAAATACAAATTTAAACCTCTCTGATGTTGGACAGGATATGAACTTAAGCCTTACAAGTTGAGTAATCTGTGCATGTGGATATGTATATGTGAGTGTGGACTTTGATGGGTGTGGTCCTATGTGAGATCTACTCCTTTTCCCCGATTATTGTCGTCCTGGTCCATATTCTCATACTTTCTTACCCCCTCAGACCCTTGGTATAAAGAGTACCTATGACTTAAAAGAAAAATTTTAATTTTAGAAACATAAATTCATTGGCATAGTGTTAACAGACTCACAGGTCCTTGCTCATCAGACATCAAGAAATCAGAGAAGTCCATGTCCTCAGGACTCTTAAAAATAAAGATTAACCCTCTATTTTTTTAAATGCTCTCTTCCAATAAGTAGAGTATTTGGGAGCTTAACATCATGTATTTACTATTTTGGTAGCTTTTATCTAATATTTAAAATGGTTCGGTTCAAAACATTTGGGACTATTTTAATATACCATTTGCTAATACAATCACACCAAACATGTTCTCAATAGGGACGTATTTATCCCTCCTAAAGGCACAAAAGGGAGGAGGGAGACTTGGCTGCTCTTTGCTGTAGAGCCCAAAGCATGACCATTGAGGTACAACAGTTTGAAAATACACATGGGCTTCTTTTTGGTGCACATTTGGTTTTCCATTTGCTTGAAATAGTTTTGTGAGCCTAAATAAAAAAGAACCACATTTTTTATATAGGGAGTTAACTGGCTGTGGTTGGAAGACTTTTTTTGTTTTTTACTCAGTATTTTAAGGATATATCACAAGAAGCCCAGCACTCTCATTAGAGTGATGGAAATGAGCGACTGACTTGAGTTAGTATGTTTTATTTCTCATCATCTAAAAACACCAAATGCCAACCACACATATGGGGTTATGGCATATGTAAAATAGGAAAGCATTTCTCAGAAGCAGATAGCGTTTCTTCTATAGCAATAATATTCCAAGGTTGCCATCATCTTTAACCAACTCCTAAAAGAATAAAATGGTCAGGGATTTTTCATGCATAAAACACCATAAACTCCTAATCAAATGGATGCTTGCTTAAGGATTTGAATTCCAGAGTATCTCTCATGCAGAAAAGTTAAGAGCTAGTCTGGGTTATTGAGTAAGGGAAGCTCACAGACCTAGCAGAAGTCAGCACAGATGAACATTAAAGTTCACAATTTCCGGCTTAGGTCAGTCCTTAGGATTCACAAGCACAGATGGAATGTTTCTAAATTACTTCGCTCAATGTTTGTGTCCTAAAATATCAACTAATAAGCACCACTTGAAGGATTTCTAATTCATGAGTTTCAAATATACCCAGAATTTGGCATTTAGAATCCCACATGATCCAGGTATTAAAAACTCACCTTTTAATATCAATCAGACATCTATTCTTACAGATGTTCATTTATTTGAAATTAATTGATGTTCAGCAGAAAGCAGATTTCTCAGAAGTAACCATAGTGGCCTAACAACAAAAGAGGTAAATATTGTGTAGACCAGTGTGCATCTTTCCAGTGCGGGGATCAACAACATGAGTCCTCTCTAAGCCATCCGCTTCAGGAGTGTGTTGTAGGAAGGTAGACAACACCCAGGCATGGTGGCCATGCCTAATCTCAACACTTTAGGAGGCCAAGGCTGGAGAATAGCTTGAGCCCAAGAGTTTGAGACAAGCCGGGGCAACTAGTGAGACCCCATCCTACAATAGTTTTAAAAAAGCAAGGGGACAACAGATGCTAACGCACTTGGAGAAAAACATCTACCTTCATAAATATGGCTGCCAGTGAGTCCTTTTTATGTGGTAGCTTCAGCTTGCCTTTCCCTTCACAGCAATGCTGTTAAGACAGGTATCATTCCCATTTGGAGGAATAAATCGAGTTCTACCTAGAGGGCAAGTGGCTTCCCAAGACACATAAACAGAAAGCAGAGTACGGGATTTGAGCTTGAAGATGCTGCTAATTAGTCTCACTATACATGAGCTTAAGTCTCCCCTTTGTGCTGGAGGGATAGGGGAAGGGGACCATTTAATTCTACATTCTACCTTTCTCACAGACATTCCTCGCCTGACTCCCATCTTTCTATTCAAGTTCCAGCTAAACTCCTGACCCTACTCATGTGGCCCAAAGAGAGGCTAAAATTGAGCTGAGTGAGAGCAGGTGTGTGGAGGAGGCAAAGAACGGAGAGCATTTCCCTCAGTCACGGAATCTCTGTGATGAGTTGGGGTGGTCTGGCGTTTTCCTTCACCCTGAACAGCAATGCTGGAAGCTCGTCAGTGGTCCGTAACAAGTTCATATGGTCTGGGCCGTCTCTAGCCTTTATGTTTCCTTCCACCATTTCCAGGTGGATGCCGCCTTTGGGTTTCTGGTGTCTGTAAGTCTCTGCACAGTACCCGGAAATGTCGGGATTACAGTAGTCTCAGCAATGACAAAGCCCACAGGATTTCTGTTTTTTGCTTTTATTCCAGCTGTTTTTCCATATAAGCGTGATCACTCCCTTCTTCTCCATGGAAGATCAGCTCGACTTGGGGAAGATGGTTCACCCTGTGTTCACAGATTCAAAACCTAGAGCCAGGAAATGGAAGGAGGGGAACATAGAAATGCCAAACTAGCCGCATCGGCATAGCAATCTTCATAAACTGTCAGAGGCAGTGCTGTGCAGTGTGGCATACAGCCGCACTAGGCAACACAGTAATGGGACACGCAAGAAGAGCCAAAAAAGATTGGCTGAAGAATGATCACAACAAAACACGAACTATAGACGAAATAGAACAGAATGAGGTCTGACCATTGCTGCTCTATTTGGAATGGTATGTTTTCATGGAAAGAGGGGTTTCATGCATAAGCCACATCAGATAGCTCACTTTTCATTTCCCGGGAGTTAAAACATGTGGCTCTTCAGTCACACACACAAGGCATGCAGAAACCCAATACACGGGACAAGGAGGCTAAGTCGGAAGTCCGGGACCCTCGCCATATGAAACACCCTCCGTCCTGCAAGCTTTCTGCCTCCTCAGATGGGGGCTGAGTCAAGTGCTCTCTGCCCGGTCTCTCCAGCTTTGAGCATGCTGAGTGATTCTCTGATCTTGGTTTTGGCTTAGCACAAGTTATAATTATTGTGAGGAGCATTGTTTATTCTACCACATGGTTGTAGTGGCCTCATTTTTATAAAGGAGGAACAAAGAACAAGAAAGTTCATGTAGAGTCCAGACTCACACTATGGTTTTATGCTGAGTGCCAGGCGGAATGACACAAGATTCAGTGTGGGTGGTGAGTGTGAGTGTGTGTGATGTTGTGCTGTGTGTGGTGTATGTGTGTGTGTGGTGTAGATGATATAGTGTGTGTGTGTGATTGTGTGTGTATTGTGTGGTATGTTAGTAGATATGACTGCATGTATGGTGTGTGTATGTGGTATTGTGTGACGGCATGTGGCGGGGGGAATTGGGCGGTTACGTTTCCAACCTCTGCTGAAACAGCAGTTTCAGGTGATAGAAAGCCCTCCTGTTCAACACAAAACCAGATTGTTTTTCCACCAAATTCCTCGGACATTGTGGAGCCGCCCTGAGCCCGGATGACTACTCAACCATGGAGAGGAAAAGGTTAACCTGAAATCAACGTGCAGGAGAGTTGCAGATAATCCCCTCAGTGGCAACAACACATGAAAGGCACTCACAGAAGCATTGACATAATGGCCTTGCGATATGGAATCTATACATGGACTTTATGCACAAGCCAGGCTGCTGAAAGTTGGCCTTTCTAAAGTTTTAAAAAGAGGTTGAATCTGTGCTGACAATTTGAAGGCAGCTCTCAATTCGGACGAAAGCTCCCCTCTGTCTGGCTGGCTCAGAGCTGTCCCCTTTTTCGTAGCGTTAGTGCAACATAGTCCACTCTGTCGTTAGGGGGCGCAGCCGAAGGACTGGGATCATGGCATGTATGCGCAATGACAGCCATACCTGGACTGTCCAGGCCATGGCTCACGAAAGGACACCAAAGGAAAAAGAGCAAGTGCGACCGTTGTCAGTCACGTAAGGCGTGCTCTGACACGAAAGATGGAATCTACATGCACGCGACCGAGCCACTCTCAAAAAATAGTCTTGCACTCCAGCCTGGGCGACAGAGCGAGATTCCGTCTCAAAAAAACAAACAAAACAAACAAAAAAAAGAAACAGCATCTGCACAGATGAAACACTCAAGTGTATCCCCTCCATCCTACAATGTCACTCTGACGAAGCATTTGAGCACAAATTACTCTCCAAGTTTTCTTAGAACTTATAGTAATAGAAACTCAAGCTAAAGTGCATCTCAGGAATCTGTCAATTGACAGACAATGTTTATTTGGAATAAACTCCCTCTCCAGGTGAGAGATAGTCGCACGGCTCGGGCTCCACAATGTCCAGGGAATTGGAGGAAAAACAATCTGTTTTGTGGTGAACAGGAGGCTTCTATCACCGGAACTGCTGTTCAGCAGAGGTCACAATGTGCCACACACACACATGGCAGTCACACACACCACATACACACACCATACAGGCAATCATACATACTACATACACACAATACACCACAGTCAAACATATATAGATAACAACACACACCACACATCACACACACTCATACTCACCACCCATACGGTTTTTGTACACACATGCAACATGCAAACC